>NW_009205850.1:0-434 GCF_000690835.1 Fulmarus glacialis | reverse complement strand
CTGGCCAAGAGTCTGCTCCAGCGTGGGCTCTCCACGGCTGTAGCTTCCTTCAGGGCACATCCACCTGCTCCAGCACAGTGGGGCTGCAGGGTGGATATCTGCTCTGATGTGGTCCTCCATGGACTGCAGGAGGACAACCTGTGTCACCATGGTCTCCTCCATGGGCTGCAGGGGAATATCTGCTCTCTTCCTCCCCTCCTTCTTCACTGACCTGTTGTCTGCAGGGCTCTCTCATTTTTTTTCCTCACTTCTCTCTCTCTCACAGTTGCTGCACTGTGTTTTTTACCCTTTCTTAATTACATTATCACAGAGATGCCACCAGCTTTGCTGATGAGCTTGGCTTTGGTCAGCGGTGGGTCCATCTTGGACCCTACTGGAACTGTGTCCGACATGGGGGCAGCCCCTGGTGGTGGTTGGAGGCCGGCTTGGGCTTA
>NW_009205849.1:369-41359 GCF_000690835.1 Fulmarus glacialis | reverse complement strand
CCCCCCCCCGAATTTTTAATTCAGCTAGGATCCACACTCTGGCAATTCACACATTTATTATCCACTTCTGTACTAAGTCCAGCAAAGATGCTCCCACACTGGGAAGAAGGACAAACTTTTAAGGCATGTATCAATGCTTCAGTTTGGATCAGGAGCTCACATTTGAAGTGAATCATATGATTGTCTCAACTTACCGTGCTTTGGTTCACACCAGAGAGCTCAGAGTGCATGATCTGGATTCTTTTTGGATGAGCCAGATGTGTCCTAGGAGCACACCTCACATGCTCCAGCTGCTAATGGTTGCTCAGTCTGTGGGAACTAACTAAAGATAATCTGAGATAAAACCTCCTAAAATGTGTCTCACGTGGACGTCAGATCTTTAGCCCTGACTTGTTTCACTCTACAAACCTGCTCTGTATGTTTGCACTATTTGTTAATACAGACATAGCAGGATCATCTTGCATCGTTCCTTTCCAGCTTTCTTTTGGTCCGGCTTGTTCTTCTGACAGCTCACAATTTAAATTCAGTGTGGCCAAAGATAAGTCCTACCCTTTTTTCATTTTACAAATTCTCTTCACCCTCTCATCAGCAGCACCCCTTCCTCCATCCCATCAACAGATACTCCTGATCTTCACTTTAAGGTTCCTTCACTGTCTTTCTTCAATTTCAAAAATGCATCTCATCCTTTTAAACTGGGAAGGAGTTTCTCAAACATTTATAAAACTACACCCTACCTCTTCTCAAAAGTCCCCTTTGCCACATAGCATCCACACAACTTGACACTACCCTTGGTTCCTGGCAAGCCCTGACTGCTTTTGCTTCAGAAACCCATCTCATGCTTTCCTTCTATGCCCACTTATGTCTGTTGATAGCCACTAGTCACCTCCTGCCCTCTAACCTCCATCGGTACTACGGAAGAAGGTGTGCCTTGTCTGCCACGTGTTTGTGCAGCACCTGGCAAATGGGTCCACCACCGAGTCTCCCAAGGACTGTTTTGATGCAAAGCAAGCTGTAATCATGAACTGAAATACCACTAGTATCTTTCAGTCACGATAGTGTGCATGAAACTTGGGAGATGAAACTGGATTAAAAATCCGATTGTTCTTCCCAGTGATGAATATGTGCATTACATAGTAATTTGGGCCAATTATTTATTGACCTGATTCTACTTTGCACTTTTCCTCAGTTTAAAAAACAAAACAACAAAAACCCAAAACTGTGACCTAGGGAAAAGAACAGAGAAAAACACCAGTACGTATTTTCTGAACCAGGAGGATGTGAAACCTGCTCCAGCAAAATGACCACACTCAGGAAGGAAGAGGTCTGTGGGGTCTCTCAAAACAGACCTGATGCACACCTCGCTGGGCAGAGGAGAGGCCAACAGGCCCCTGGGGTCTGGGAGGTTTCAGGAAGGGAGAGCATGAAGGAACCCCTTCCCGATTGACAAGCAGGGAAAAAAAAACAGTTTGAGTGACCAGAATACTAACATCCCTAAGAGAAAGGCAGCTGAGAATAGAGAAGGGCTCCAGTTTGGCTGGTGGGGGGATACTTTACCCTAATGGCCGAAGTTAACATTACAGTCAGGTTTTTTACGATGGAGCCAGAGCAGCTGTTTGCCTGACTGAGCTAATGGCACCTCCACATTTCTGCTTCTGATTGTATCACAGAGCTGCATTTACAAATGAAATAGTTGAACTTTAACTGCGGGGAGAGGAGGGAGGCGGGGAAGGGCCCTAGGTGAAACTCTGATTTTGAAGCTGATAGTGTTATTTCTGTTTCAAATTACAACTTGGTCTCCTCCAGCTGCAAAGGTAAGTGTGGATATGGGTGCATATGCCTTTGAAATATGACGGCCTGAATTTTCATTTGCCTTCAGACTCCTACAGTGTCAGGGCAATGCTTTAAAGTGTGTGGGAACACAGAGCAGCAGAATGAAGTCTGGCATAAACCAGAATCTGGCCTTGCTATATTTTAGTTCTGCACAGGGATTTTCCAAACTGTACGTTAAAGTGTGAGGGGGACATCCAGGCTTTGCATCTACCCAGCAGTTTGTGCATCTACCACTTTTGCGGCACACTCAGCTGAGAAGCAAAAAAAAGACCTTTTCCCACCTTAATCAACTATATACACTGTGTGTCATCTCTTCTGCTGCCTCCAGAAACACAGAACAGAGCAGGAGCGGCTGGGGAAGACAGACTTTATCATTTCAAGAGTCCCCATACAGCAATAACAGATTATTCAGCATGAATAATAGATTGATGCTGTAAGATTCAATATCCTTGTCCTGAGACTGTAATACATCAGGATCTCTCTGAGGAGCAATGACTGTATGTTCACGCGCATGAAGTGTACTATACTTTCTGTCATATCATTTGCACCTCGCACATAGACAGATGGATTCGAATTAACACAGATCATTTATTCTTGGGAAAATTTTCTGTCTCCACACAATCTTCTGTTAGCTTTCCTGTAAAGCACAACACTGACTTTGGATTCGGAAAACATGGCAGGGGGTGGGGGGAAACATGGCAGGGAGAGGGAAGGGGAAGAGGGCATAAGTTGTGTTACTTGAGTTGATTTTAGGGGGTTTTTTCTTTGCATGACTAAAGATGTGCACCATTTTTAAACACCGTGGTGCAGCAGGCTGCTGTGGTGAACAGGACCTGGGGAACTGTCTGGACAGTCCCCTTCTCTCTGCTCCTGCTCTGACCAGAAACCTTCTGCTCCCCCTTTGCCGCCTACTCTAAGCAGCAATGATTTCACCCACCTGTCCAAGCACAGCCTGCTTTGCCCTTTTACAACCCTGTCTTTCCCTCTTTTGCAGCTCCTGTCTGTAATGCAGGTACTCCCAATGAGACAAGGAGCGAAACACCACGGCAGCCACAGACAGATGGAGTCCTGCTCTACCTCTCTTGGAGGACACCCGGGTTTAAGATCCTCCTTGCTCTGGTCTCTTGCATAGTAGAGTTACATAGTTAGAAAATGTAGAGTTAAGTAGAAATGACAGTAGCAGCAGTAGAAATCACTGCTTTTTTTTCCCCAGGGCCCTGTCTACACTTGACTTAGAACTATTTTAATGGATGTGACTATGGCTGTACCTGAATTCATTTACAAACTTTTTTTTTTCCTGTGCAAACTGGATTTTAGCAATGTTTTGCTATCAGGAACAAGTTTGGGTTGTCGTTATAGTGATGTCTTTTTTTTAATGTCAGCATATCTTAGATTAGAGCAATTAATGATAGAGTTCCACCCATCTAGTCTCCAGCTCAGGCATGCCATTGGCAATGAAAAACTAATTTGGAGAAACATTTGGTGCCTGAGAAAGTTTCAAAAGTGGCCTAAGATAATGACAACTCTTCTGTTTGTTATAGAGCATGTCTAGAAAAGGCACTCTCTCTTTCAGGGAAGGCGCTCCTCCACAGTGTAGCTGTTATTATGTGAATTACTAACTGTTTGTTAAACACTGCAGCATAATTAGTGATGTACAAGACACAAACACAGTAACCTGCCTTAAGAGAAGGCAAGGCTCAGAAATGCATTTGCCCTTTTATCATTTAATCCAGCCAACATGACTCCTGCTGTGGTCTCTCAGCTTATACACTTTAAAGGTCTACAGTTATGAAACCTCTAGTATAAGCCTTTTATTACTATTTACATTTCTGGCTCCCATCATCTCAGAAAGAGCCAAGAGCAGAAGGGAGGGAAGAGTGTGTTATAGCACAAAATCAGAAATTTAAAGCAATTTCTCTACTGAATACTGGCAATACATAGAATCTATGATGGGGTGATGGGTCTTTACAAAATCCTGTTTTAAAGGAGTTCATCCCTCTGGACTGTAGCAACAAAGAGTTAAATGCCTTGTCTCTTAAATGACTAACATCAATCCCATCATTCCTCATATACACAGAAAGTGTGGTTTTATAGTTTCTCCTGCCAGCCGTTACCTTATAAATCCCATACAAAAGTAAGACCTTTGTTTTATTTCAATACAAATGTCTCCAGCAAATGTTTACACTACTCTTTTGAAGCTTCCTCAACCCACACCACACCCCAACAACTACATAAAAATGCCATTTGCCTTGAATCCCAGATGCATACTTACTGAACCATTTGTATACACTGAAATTTCAACATTATTTGCTACCACAGGTTAACTCTTCTTTAATAGACACATGTGTGTGTGCATGCATGACATATATATATTAAAAAATATATATGCAAGCATACACACACAGACATGGTTTATTAAACCATTTTGCCAAGTCTAATCCTACATAATTTCTGGTACTAATTCCCCCAAATAAAGTCTCTTCCTCCGACTTTTAAATTTTGAGAGTAGAAAAAATATTAATTTCCTCTCTAATTAAATGAAATTTGATCTAAGTTAGGAAGGAAATTAATAACTAAGAACAAAATAATTCTTGTACTAGTCAACGCTTGTCCTAAGTATTGCTAGCAATGTTAAAGAAATACGGATTGTCACAATACAAATCACTGATAGACTGTGCTGTTCTATCAGCTTGATTTTACAGTTGTGCCCACTGGAATCATAGCTCACTTCGGCCCACAATGTCTAAGAACCTATTCCTGCAAATCACTCACTCATTGAAAACACAGCTTATTACTGTATGGGCTATGCCAAAACTCATTAAATAACTGGAAAGGTTCCCAGAGGCTTCAGCATGCTTTGGATTAAAGATCTACATTTCAGTTAAAAATAGCAGGACAATGATTGCACGCAAGTATACACAACAACTGCACAGCACACAGCTACTGTACACACCAAAAAGCATGTGCCAGCACCTGCTTGAATAACGTATCTGCCAACATGTCTGTTTACCACATGTCCAAGTTGCAGCACTTTGCAGAAATCAGTAGTTTCTTGATATCACTGAAAAGTATTTTTTGTCTGCTTTAAGATGACATTTTTCTTTAGCAACTGTTCACTGAAGTCACACTTTTGAATTTAAGGTTAAAAAGTACTTTCCATAAAAATATGCAATTAATGTATTTTTTCAGAGGTAACATCATCCTAACCATTTTAAATTAACAAAGTATTAACCAAGAGAGAAGACATATCTCAAAGGGTTGGTATGATTTATGACAAAGATACTCTCCTTTGACCAGGAGAGTTCTAGTTCTTAATTATCTTTCTTGCAAACTAACTTCTGTCAGCAGTAAGACTGCAAGCAGGGAGATGTATGTCTATCAAAAATGAAGCTGAGCTCTCTGTTCAAAAGCCTCCACTAGAACTTTGTCAACCAGCCAGATGCTGCAGCAAAATCTTCTGTCGGGCAACAGCAAGGCAACTAACTACCTTCTAGCATATCATAAAAAGACTTTTAAAAGATGGTTAAAAAGTCCGCCAGTTCTTGTTAGTTGCTGGTTTTTTCGTCACCTTTTTTTAAAGAAGTCCTTTAAAAATACCAAACATAGCATTCAGGTTCAACCAAAGGGAGCTAACAAATCACCTTGCCCATAAATGTTGCATATTTATATACAGAAGTAAATACAGGAAATACAGGAGTGAAACGAAGATGGACTGTACAAAAAGTGTTTTTCGCTTCCTGCCTCTGCTTCCTTACTGCAGAGTATTTTTGTCTCAAGGAAGCATAAGGAAGAGTTTGACGTGGCTGTAGACCCTTCCCCTCATTTTCCTGTATCCTAGTCTGAACCACAAGCCCCACGGCCACCTCTAGACAACGACCCCAGTAGAAAAGGATGTTGTTCTAGAAAAAGGTAAGGATGTCCCAGGCCCAACTCTGCTCTGCCAGAAGGCAAGGGGACTGCTGTTGTCGACCAGGTACAGCAGAGGAAATGGTAGTAGAGTGGTGTTTCTGACATTGGTGCTGTTCCCTTAGTCCATGGAAAGCAACGGCAAGATTATTCCACAGCCCAACACGTGATGTACAGGATTCTCTCTTCCCTTCTGACTTGTTCTGCCAAGCAGCAGTCAGAAGATGAGGGACCGAGCACGAGGAGCTGGAGCCAACACCCCAGTTCCCTTCACATTACTGAGGCCTCTGCCTGTACTCTCTGAATGCCTGTTTCTTCCACATAAGATCCAACTGAGATGCTGCCTTACAAACCCTTAGCAGACTCACTGTTAACAGGCAGATTCTGGCTGTCACACCCGCGCTCTTATACCCTCATCCTGAAGGGCTTCCAGGAGGAAGGTATGGCTCTGCTTGCATGTGGGAGGGGAAATCTGGCTTTAAATCAGCTGCCCTCCAGGTGCAGTAGGAAAGTGAGAGATCTGATGCTCCAGATAAGTATTCCTAGATGCGGGTTCAGTCTCCCAGGAGAGACAAGGCTATTCGGTTAGATGATTTCTGCTGCTTCTGTTTGATTTTTCAAGATCACTCCCCTGTGCACTTCTAACGACTAGTCTGTTTTCTTCATTTCTTCCCCAGCCAGTAGAGCACTTCATCACATCACGTCTCAGAGGCCCTAGAAAGAACTGCTCTGTGCCGCTTCTGTCTGACTTAGATGAGAAAGGTCTTTGTGCCTGTGAGGTTAGTTTTAATGTTGAAATTGTGGTGAAAAGGGAAAACAACACTGAGCAGAAACAATGGAGCCAGTTTAAAGATCAACGTTCAAAACGCTTAAGAAAGGAGAGTCTGTAATTAGGCCTTGAAATTCTTCATCTCTCTTGGATGAGGTAATTGCTGGAGAAAAAGCAGCCTTCAGTGACGTGCCTTGGAGTCCACAGCTTTCAAACACCGCAGGGGCATCTTATGGGAATCCGCAGACCCAGCGCAACTGGTTATTGTATTAGACTCTCCAACAAGAGCAAGCATGTGGGTACGTGTACACGTGTGCGGGGAGGGAAACACTTTAGTGCACAGTGATAAGCTTTCAAGTACAACCTGATTTATGCTTGATAGTCTAATACCAAATCGTGTTATGAATCCTCTCATTTTTATCAATACATTTACAGTTCAAGCTCCTGAAAGATCAGATATTTGATAATTATGCCCCCAAAATAAATACAACATAAGCCAACCTGCATTTTAATGACTACTTCCTGCAGAAATACAAGTCGATCTCTTAAATTTCACTCCTGACACCTTTTTAATCCAGCAACAATAAGAGAGTCATTATTTTAAAATCTTACTACGTTATATTTCCAGCAATCATTGCAAGAGTTGTGTCCTTAATGTTCTGGCACCCAAGGCAGGAGCAATGTGACTGGTGTGAGATTAGAACAAAATGGCCAAGGATAACACCTGACACTAGTGGATGTGACTTTCTTGCTCCTAGATCAACATGGTGTCTTGCTAAGTCTGGCTTGCAGCTGCAAATGCAAGTGTGTTAAAGAACTGCCAGCCCTGGCAAAGGAGATGGTAGTTGCCAGTGAAGGGACAAGACTGCCATGCTCTAGCCCTGGTAGTGCTTCTGTAAAGGTCCTTGGGAAAGTCCGTCGTGTTGGAGATCCCAAACCTGTATTTGCTGTATTTGCTTGCATAATGATCACACGCACACAAAGGTCATCTGTTGTGACTCCAGAGGACAACATACCACTGTATTTTGAAATGGAATCACATAATAGGGGAGTATCTAGGGCGGTGAGAATGTAATCATTACATGAGTAAATATAGCAACATTAGCAACCGGGCCAAGTACAACCCTGTTTACCAAGGCCAGCTTTTGAAAGAGCTAGGCGGTTTTCAGAACTACTGTCTTTTCTTTAGTGCTCTATTCTTTTAAAATGTGTATCAGAGATGAAAATCCCTGTTACTACAAACCTCACCACCTTCAGTCAGCGAGTCAGGACAGTGAGTGTTAATGCTACCACTCTGTGCTCGATGCAATCGCTCACAGGACTCACTCGGTCGATGCAACCTCTCTAACGCTCTGTTAGAAATGCAGTGGGGAATCGTGCATGAAGATGTCTCTGTATTTGAAAGATCTTTAGCATTACTTGAACACTGGGCATTTTGTATTCAACATGAAAACCATATCAGGAGTTTGCTAAGCTCAACAGTGTTTGCTGTTTATTATTTCAACATCCCCAAGAGTCCCACATTATCCCTACTCATTTTACACAGCCTATTTCCCTTGTTGTTTGCTTTCCGGGGGCCAACTACTTCTTATAATTACCGACAGCTTTTCATTTCTCCTACACTAGTCCATGCAGTTGAAACACTCTGCCACTCTTTGGATAACCTTATCTATAAGAAACTTGTTAAGGTGCTCTGCTCTCCTGGTTTATAGGTCCACTGTACCAGTCACATCCCGAATGCAAACCCCCATGTCTGAGGGTACTTGATCATTAAAGAAAAAAAAAAAAAGAAAGAAAGAAAGAATGCACCAGTCCTCAAAAACAGTCCTTAAAAGTATGTTCATTCCCAGTTGCAAGGACAGTCTGTGCAACTCTATAAAAATAATGGCACGAACACAAGGGAAGGCATAGTCTAGCTTTCAGAACATTGATTGTTGGAGATGTTAATAGTGTAAAAAGAAAGTTGATAATTTAGAGAAAGAAAAAATTCACCTTGTGTCCTACACTGACTTTGCAAGTAGGAAAAAAAACTTTTACTGTTTCTCAGGCTGGGCATATTTTAAATGGAAAATCACTGAGAGGCCACAAGTAAGAAACTAGACTGTGAGAGCCCTGCAGGTTTTCCTCAGTACTACATCTCTATTTGTCAGTGATACAGGTGTGAATGCAATATAGAATCATAGAATAGAATCATAGAATCATTAAGGTTGGAAAAGACCTCTAAGATCATCGAGTCCAACCATCAACCCAACACCACCATGCCCACTAAACCATGTCCCTAAGCGCCTCATCTACATGTCTTTTAAATACTTCCAGGGATGGTGACTCAGCCACTTCCCTGGGCAGCCATCCTGACAGCCGTTACATACCGTCTCGCCTTTTATGGACGGCCAGAATCCCTGGGGTCGGTGAAAGACTACGGTTTACCTGGCTTCGCAGAGACTGAGCTCGCTCACCTCACCTACTCTTCTCATTATTTGTTGAAAAGGAGAGAAGTGGAACAGTGACTAAGGATGGATGATACTTATAAAGGCATATCATCTGCATAGCTTTTCCTCACCTTTGCCTCCTCATTGACATCCCAAGTAAAGGACACAGCATTGAATGCGATTTCTTCAATATTCCCAATGGTATTAAAACTCTCCTTGTAATCAGCTGTAAGAAATAACAAACAAACAAAAGACTCATGAAAAAGGTTTGAACTTTCTCTTTTACAGTTCGTAGTAAATCTTTGCTTTTTCAGCTCGATTGTCTAATGCATCAAAACTACTTCTTGTACTGTTTACGTTGAATTATTAATAAGCTTAATTGCTTATTAATTAATTAAAGAGCAAATTGCAAATACCGAAGCTTGAGTCTTATGCATAGTACATCACTAGCTAACGTTCTTGCAAAATATTGCTTGCTCTCAAAAAGGAATCAGTGTGACTGTGACTGTAGTGGGAATGAGTGGGTGCATTCATTAGCTTGGCCAAGGAATGGCCAAAACTGGAAAATTAACTAAAAGGTATTGAAACATTTAAAGGGACTGTTCAAACCTTGATGTAAATAAACAACATTAAGGTAAATCCTAAAGAAGCTTTCTAAAAGGCTAAGAGCTATCATTGGAGGAAATAATCAGTAGTATACATTTCTTGCCCAGCCATTTCAACTTCCCCAGAAATTACTGCACTAGATGCTGGATTTAAAAAACAAAAAACAACAACAAAAAAACCACCATAAAACAAAGAACCAAAAACACACAAAGATCCTTTCTCCAAAGTGTGTATCATACTAAAACAGCAAACAAACTTAAAGTATTTTCAAATTGTCTAACCACAAAATCTGCACCCTCTTCTCACTTCTTTCCAAAAGGCTGTTAATATTATCAATAAGACAGTATTTCAGAAGGAATGCAAAGGAAGAGGGAGGAAGTCCAAATTTCAAAGATGACCCAACCACCCCCCAAAAACAGTAAGGGTGGAAATTATAATCAAAAAGAGGAACAAGCCCCCTTTTTCTTTCCCTTTGCCAGCCAGTTTAACACATTTTCTTCTTTTTGATGACAGATTAAGAGAAAGACCAGGTTTGTAAGGAGGTAATATCTGCTTGGTTAAAGGAACTTCCAGATTCTTCACGCAAATATATCAACTCTCTCTGGGACATATACATTTCCTTAGAATCCCTCCAGGGTTGTAATGGCTGTAATTGAACTCAGTGCCAGAGGGTTGAGATTATGTCATGCAGCAATCTTGACCTAACGTTTGCCCAAATCTGTGCTTCAGAAGCACGCTGATTCTTAGCTTTGTAATCAGTTATAGAAAGAGGATGTTTTTGTATTCTATAAATGAGACCCCCAAATGGTTTCAATATTCATTTCCTTTGCCCTTCTAAAAATAAACTGTTGGTCTCTAAAAAATAATTTCTCGGTAATAACTGTTTTAAAATCATTTATAACAAAACTATTGCTGCAAGGAGAATTATTTAACATTTGAGACGTGCAATCAGTACACTTTTCTCTCATCTGAAACGCCGGGACGCTGGCATTTCACTGGGCAAGTGAAACTGTGCCTGGGATACATGAATTATTATGGATACAGTAAAAATTCACTGGAACAGCGCAAGATATTTGGTGATGCAGCAAGTGAACATGGTGTTTGAGAGGGCAGGCAGGCTTTTCATTCCCATCATGAACTCAGATCTCCTTTCTAACTGAAGTCATTGGCTTCACTATCTAAATTCAGTGTAAGAATGCAAATGAGAGGAATTAGAAGACACATAAGTAGTTTAATATGCATGTGCACACATCCACCCACCCCTTAAATTTATGATTCACCAGAAAGTGCCTCGTGCAACTGACTGTTGCATATGGGCGTGCTGTGTAGGTGCACTTTGGAAAGACATGAACAAGATGTCTTGTAAAGACACGTGTTTTTTTTCTCTCCTAAAAGGCTGTCAGAACCTCGCATCCCACCAACTCTTCCCTTCCCCCAACACATCCCTCCGCTTCCTTAATTGCCATACACAAATCTCATGGAGTGTCAGTGTGACATGCTGTTTAAAAGCAGAATGCATCCTATTCCCCTCAATATACAGATAATTAAAGAAGGATCCTCAGTAGATTAAGAAAGCATTAACATCCAAGGATATTTGAAAGTTGTTAGCGTGACTACAATTTTTCCTCTTCTGCTGCTGTGAGTTACCAGAAATAGAAAAGTTGGGGTTCTTCGATATGCAAGAAAACAGCTCTACAGGAATTATTTCCACTTTTGTTGGGTAAACTGCATATTAAACAATGGCAGATTTCAACATTAAACACTAATCATTTGCATGCATTACATACCATTGTAGTAGTCTTCAATTTGTGCACATAAATAATACAAACTATCCTGCAAAAAGATATGGGCAAGACTCTGGAGCACAAATAACCCCAATGTAAAGCTTCCACACCCACTCTTTATGTCCATGTTTGAACCTGTTCCAGTGTTTGTCAAATTATGGTACTGATTCTAAATAATTAATATTTGCTGCAATCTAGCATTGTATTCTTTATTTAACATTATTTTAAAAGAAAAAGCTAGTGATCCAATGTCACAGCACAGCATTGTGGAAAAGTCAGCTTTTTTACTTTTTTCCCTCACTCCTACTAAAAACAGTGAAAGTGCCTCCCTCCTTCTTCAGAAAAATCCATAACAGCATATAGCCTAAATTCCGGAAAACACTTTTCCTGCTTGCCTAAATTCTGGAAAACACCTTTCCTTCTTGCTTAATAAGTGTCAAGTCCTCAGGTTTATTCCTCAAGCACTAAGGACTTGCTTACATGTAAGTACATTCTTATCCTATTAATATCAATGCATCTTCAGACCCAGTACAGCATCTAATCCATTCAACTGCCCTTCCTCCCAGGAGGTGCACCAGCCAGTACGCAAAACAAATTAAACCAGTGACCCCTGCACATCTGGCGTGAGGGAACAAGTCACTCTACTTCCTCTGATCTCCGAATATAACTGCAGGCCAGAAGGCAGACAGAGACACCTGTGCCACCAGGGAAAGCAGCACAGAGTCATCACTCCTATCTGAGGGCTGAATAGCTGGACCCCAGAACTAGAACATCCCAAATTAATTTGATTCTCTGCCTGCTAAGGACCAAGTCATGCTCTAGATTAAAAGTGCATTCATAAACAATTAAAAAGGATTCACAGATTGTAAACATGCTACAAACATTAAGTTAAAATAATATTAATGATTATAAACATCTATGGAACAGGTTACACAGATTTATGGCTATTTACAGATAGTTTTAAAGGACTCTAATACATGATTAACCCTTTATATACTGTTGATAGTTGGAGTGAAATCCAAAATAAGAGAGAAGTGGGGCTACCTGCAGATTGCCATCCCTGAAGATGGGATAAATCTGATACACACCCCTGTCCTTAGCAAGCTTCTCTCACTGCCTGTTTAAATGGTTCGCCATGGCATATCCTGACATTTGCTAGTCTCCCTCATAGATACTTCTCGTAGATAATTCTTTCTGTTAACTACACAGGGCCTGGACACTAAGTCAGCATTCCTTTACAGGAGCCCATCAAGGATCTGAATTTTTAATGTAAAGGGAAATCTTCAGAGAGCCACACAATGATTTAGCTTGGAAGAGAGCCCTGGAAGTTATCTGGTTCAACTCCTACCCTACTCCTGCTCAAAGCAGGGCCAACTTCAAATTTGGATGAAGTTGCTCAATTAGATCATCTGATGATAAAACTGGAAGATTTTGCTAAATGCAGTTTGATGCTTGTATGGGAAATGTAGTTGGGAGCCATTCTGCCCTAATAAGCCCAATATCCACAATGTAAGTCCCAAAGAAAACGAAATGTACTTCAGAAACTTGGTAAGAGCTAAGGTTGTATTTCAGTTGTTCTCAAGAAAAAACTACTGAGCAAAATCTAGGTCCTTCTTCTGAAAATGCTGAGGTGAACTGTGCTCTTTCAGTTCTTACATCTAACAGGGAGTGCAGTATCAGTCAGTCTTACTACACCAGCTTTGCTCATGTTTGCAGTCCAAATAAAGAATACGCGCCAAAGTGCCTCAAAAGTCAGCACAGAGCTATTTCATCTCAAACTAATGGAAATATAAAAGACACTCACTTTAAGACAGATAAACACACAGCTCGTGCACAGCACTTGTTTTGCAGAGCATTTTTTTACAGAATATGCATCACAAGCTGACTCGTTCGGGTAAGGGGACTGAAATGTGCTGGTACACCACGAGTGCAGTGGAGTTGGAGGGTGTTGGCACTGCAGTGGAACGAGCTCCTCAGCACATACCTTCAAAGGTATGAGCATTAGCACTGCAAGCTTGTAGGGACTAGCACAAAAAAACAGGCAGACTTCAGAAATAGCTGTGACGTGGCATACTTGCTCTTTTAATGTGTCATGATAGGAGTCATTTGGTCTGGGGTGGAGGTTTTACTGCCTTAACTACCCCAAAGCGCAAAAGAAAAAAAAAAAAAAGTTGGGGAAACAGTTCAGCCAGAACTATGATCATAAGACAAGAGGCAGAGAGGAGATTCAGGAAGAGCTGCTTTGACCAAATACACTTGACTTTAAATAATGCCAACCTCAGTGGAGGCTGCAGCATTTGAAAGTCAAAAGGTATAAAAAGCGTAAGTAGGACCACTTAGGGACTGATTCCCTGATCATCCCTGAAGTCTTGCAGTGCTCTCTCCCAGTAACCCTGCCTTTTTTTCCCCCTCCTCTCTGCCCCCTCTCATTCCTGCCATTCAATGGTTTGGTTCCCTCAGGCGGTCAAAACAAGATAGACTTTGTCTGCTTTGGTCTTGCCGACTCCTTTGACTGGAATCTGCTGCAGACGGCTGCATGTGTAAACTGCACGTGGGAGGGGAGAAGCGCTTGATGTCTAGACACTCCCACAGATTTCAACTTCAGGCTCCTTGGCAGCACGTACGTCTTCTTCCCCTCCTAAAATCTCCCAAGCATGTGGACAGGGCAGTTGTGGCCGAAATGGGCTTGTAAATACCTTAGATGGGATGAACAGGTCTCTCAGGATAGCACGCCAGAGCTTGCTTCTCCCTCACTTCTCTCTGACACCGACAAGACTCAAAAACTGGGGGTGTACGAGTCCTGTGTGCTCCTTTGCAGTCACCATAATAATGGCATCTTCACTCTCAGGCTGCACTTACACATCAGATTAGCTAACAAAACTGTTATGTGGGCTGTTACCGTTACTGGATCAAAGAGTGGATCAGCCTTTGAAAAACTAAGGAAACAAACACTCTGCCACTCCTGAGGAGGTGCAGACCTTGACTTCCCAGCAGCAGAAGGTGGAACACCATTAAATACGCATTAAAATATGCAAGGGGCAGCTCTTCTTTGCGACCACTGAGGACCATCCCTTCTGCATGGTTTCCATCCTGCATCACAGATCCCATAACCCAGTCCTAACAGGGATGAGCCATTGCTAAAAACTGTGGTACAAGCCTTGCAGCCATTGCCAATATACCCCACCACATCCCTGTGCAAGGTACCAGAGCTTTCCACATTCTGCAATCTTCCCTGAAACACGTGGAGATCCTCTTACACTCACCAATGTCGAGGACCCTCTGTTTAGCTGTGTGCTGCCGAGAATGCCAGTATTTCCAGTATTTCAGCTGTTCGTCTCTGTTTTTATCCTCACTGAAAACAACCATGACCACGCTCTAAGAAAATCAACAGCACAAATTGCATTAGTTAATATAATTAATAGAAACACAAAAATTAAAATCTCGCATATGCCTCTAATGCTGATCCAGTCATCACCCTCCCCCAGTACTCTGGTTGTATAAGATTGCCAGTTTTTATTCCAGTCCAATATTGCAATGCACTTAAAGACTCAGGACAGAAGAAATGCAGTTTTAAAATAATGCAGGGCCTAGGATTATGTTCTTGATAGTCCAAATAAAATTTAATCATATTCTTAGATTTAAGACATCTAAGTTCCCTTAAGTAAAAAGTAGTCATTTCAAAGTCAGAGGATCCCCAATTCCAATTCTGATCCAAGTCCAGTCCAAGTGCTGGAGTTCAGATTCTTTGTCACTCTGGAAGATGACATTACACTGTAAGGGATGTGTTGTTATGGAGCTCAGGCTTGCTGGCTAAAGGCAGGGCATTTTTAGTTTTACCACACATAGTCCAAATACCATTCTTGGTAGCAGGACTTTTGCATACATGTATTTAATGACAAGCTCAGTGTGACCATTTACTGAGTTTTGCTGAGCTTTTCAGTTGAAGTTCTCAATTCCCTTTGTTAAACTGTGTGATTCAAAGGAAACAGATTGAAACTTTATGCAAAACTTCACATGAGTAATAAAGGCTTTTTAAAAAGCCCTGCTGTAGGCAAGCAAAACAAAAAACACAAAACAATGAAAGAATGCTCATACTAGGTAAGCTGAACTGAAAAGAAATCACAGAGAACAAAAAATTCACTTTTAAATACCTCTTCTGTTCCCATTCTTCCTTTAACCCTGACTCACCAAGCTCATAAAAAATACCATCAAGCTGTTACATAAGCCAAGGAGCTGGATCACCATTGATTCATGATCTATGTCCCTCCACACAGTCACCACCGTAACCCTTCACGTGCTCTGTGACCAGAATTCTCCGTTCCAGCTATAAAAGCCGAACGTCATCACTGCGTCTTCCATGTCTAGCTACTGCGTGGGCACAAGGCAGTATATGCCGTGGATGAGTTCTGAGTTACGCATAGGCACACTGGCTGGCCATCAGGTATGTGCTGGCTGGCCAGCTGATGCACTAACCAGAAATGGCAGTGCAGACTGTAGCTTTTCCACCAAGGACAGCATTAATCTTTTTCCTCTATGAACCACTTACATGGAACTTGTAGAGGTTTAATACCTTCAAAACCTCTTGCCCCTCTGTCAGGTTTGGATGGAATTGGCAATAAATTTAACCATCGCTTGGCTGGGGGTCTGGCAAGCAGAACATCATCGTGAAAGTTGCGTGTGGTTTCACAATCTTCTGTAAACTGTACATCCTCCAAAAGAAATGGTCTCATCTCTCCTTTACAATTTCCACCTTCTGCTGCCACAGCTTCAAAACTCATGTTGCTGTGCAGTGAATGAAACTTATGAGGACTAGTTTTCAGCCAGACCAGTGAGCTCCTGACTACTGTTTCAGCTGTACAAGTGCTAGAGCTGGCACCACAAAGGGGGAAGAAACGGGTGGCTGGCAGGGAGAGAGACTTTTCAGCAGCAGAGAAGTCTTACATCAGCTTCAGCCAACAATGAAACACCATCATCAGCCTCAAATCCTTAGGAAACCAGGCTAAAAATTAACTGCTATTCAGGTTTACAAATCATTGCCTCTCCTTAGGAAGAGTGTCTCTAAACTTCGTGTATGATAGAAACATACAGGTTGTTATCTGCTTCACTGCTCACATTGATTTTCATTGGTTCCTTCAACTAAAGTCACAACATTTTTACAGTACTTCATTTATTTGGATGGAAACACTTTTGCAGCCTCATACATATGCAGCCCTTCCAGCTTCAGGGTGAAATTTGCAGGGCAGCAACTCTGAAGCTCATTGTTCATTCCAAGGTTACTGGGTTAGGATTTGCTTACTCAGAAACGTTACCAGGGAAATCAGGAGGCCTTTTCACCAGGCAGATGTTGCTGAATACCCAAGTTCCAGTTCTACCCACGGAATCTAAGATGCAAATCATCCATTTTGTCATACTTCTGGGTGAGTATTAAGTGAAAGCTCACACTTACACAATATAAACGATTTAAAATTTATGTCACAAAGGATGGCTTCAACTCTTCGCATTTTATCTGAAATGCACTGGAAAGCAGCTGCTAAAGTGCACAATGATGAGTGAAGATGGACTTACACAGTAGATGTAGCAGTTCTCTTTAAACACCGCAATGATTAAGTTCACCAATGTCAAGTGCAATATTTGTGCAATTACCATTCTGCCAAACCATAAACTGAGGCAGATATGTATATAATTAACTCATAAGATCACACTTTGAAAAAACTGGACCCCAAAATATTTGAGACTACCATCAATATTACTCTCCCACCTTTACATTGGGCATAAGAGTAAGTTTGCTCTGTCCTCTCCCACAAGAAAAAAAAAAAATTAAAAACCAACCAACCACAACTACATTTATCGGCAGAGCTCCATTTCCATCTAGGAAAGAAATTGGACTATACCCTGACTTTGCTGATGGGATGCCGGAAACATTTGTTGTCACCCGTCTCGCTCAGGGTGATGGCGTAGAATTGTCCTTTGTTCAAGTAGGTCATGGGCCCCTCCCCTTGCTTTTGACGCAGAGATTTGGTAGCTTCTAGTGTATACTGAAAAGTGCTGCTGAAAAGACAGGGAGAGAAACACCAACAAAATCCATATCACATTCTCCTTTTCTCTTTGTCCCCATTTATTACGTATTTCATGCATTGTATAAGCAAGGCATAAGAAGCTAATAATAAAATTCCAGGAAAAGGTCACACAGGTATTTAAAAATGCAATTTTCTTTTTTCAAGTTCATCAGATCTGGCAATCAAGCGTAAAACTACCTGGACTGTAAGTCTCTTGGAGCAAAGACTGCATCTTTACTTTCTCTGAAAAGAACCATCATGAAGTACAAGACTACGTACCCCACAGTGACGGTGTCAAATACCAGGAGGGAATTCAGTATGATTTGCAGGAAATCAGCTGCCTCCACAGACATTTAAACTTAGAAGTGTCACAGAGAAATTAAAAAAAAAACAAAAACAAAACTAAAAAAAAACAAAACCAAAACAAACAAACAAACAAAACAGAATAAAACTTGTTGCAAAAGATGGACACGGAAAATGGAAAGTCCAACTGCTATTTTCAGCACATGGCAGAGAAGGAACACAACCAGAAGGGACGGTAGGTTCATTTGTTTAAAGACAATGTGCAATCAAGGTTTTTTCAAGCCTTCTTTTCAAAATTAATCAGACAGAACAAAGTACCTACATTTAGTTGTATCTGCAATCAAGTAAACTCCCTTAGAAAAAGACAAAAATTAGAGAAAAAGAGAGTTTGCTCTTGTGTTGGAAGACAGATTTTAGAAAAGATCCTCCTTCACAGGAGAACTTTCCACCTTTAAAGCCGTTCTCCAACCATGAAAAGTTAAAGCTCCATTAACTAGTGAGCTGTTAGCTGAACACAATTCTCACAGAGCCTCTTCCAGCTGCCTCCTCCAATAACAGGCTTGAACAATAATCCAATAAAAAAAATGCCTGCAGCTCCTCACATTCTCTTAAACGAAAAACAATATTAACCTTGCAGAACAAATCTTCTCTTCAAACTGCATTTGGTCACCACAGGAAGCTTAATGCAAGGATGTCCTCACAAACTGGAGATACAAGGGAAGCATTTTCACAAAGGTCCTAATTCAGCAAAGTATTTAAGCAGTGCTGGAGTAGAACTAAAAGGACGAATATGTTGGTCCAAAACAACAGTGTATCCTTAACTTTCCAGGTCAAGCAAATACTCTGGATCATCATAACACTGCCATAGCAATACAGAAATAAGGGGAAGACAAAAACATTTTTAACTGTCCAATGGAAAAGAAAAATCACTAAAATGCATGAATAATAATAATATTTAAATCCCCACTTGAAGAGAAGGTAGAAGAAAAAAAAATAACCTGGTGCACTGTCTTTCCATCCAAAGGAAGAAGTTTCAGACAGTTTAGTATTAATTGTTTAGTTTAGTATCAATCATTCAATCAAATAAAGACAATTTCTAAGTGTTTCCTAGCTTATAAATGGAAATCCAGTCATTTTTCCAGTTGCTTAGAAGTTACAAATCAAAGCAAAACTAAGGTAAAAAGCAAGCACTAACCTATACCTATCTGACCCACTGTCGGCAGCTTCCCAACAATGCGGTTGCTGCCGATGCGAAGGCTGTCGCGCACAGTGGAAAGGCAGCACGAAGGGGACTGCAGTCCCCTCTGTTGCCGCCCACCATGGTGAGCGCTGCTGTAGTCCCTCTGTGCAAGAGGAACAGAGGCTCTGTCGACACTGGCAAGCAGAACAGCCCCGTCCGAGTGGACTGGAGGAACAGAACCACCGGTGCTGCACACCCAGCACCCATCCTGCTGCACGTGCCTGTCCTGTGGACTGACTGCCCGTTAGCGGTGGGGGCACATCCTCTGATTTAGCGTCACACAAAGGATCTGCAGGTTGTGCGCTGCAAGACTGCTGCATGATGTGCATGCTGAGTGCCCTCGGAGATGCACCTCAAAACCTCCCACAGGACAGAAGGCCTAAAGAGGATGTGTGCTGAGAAGCGCTTAGGATGAACCAAAGTCAGAGACACAGTGTCTTAACAGAGCTGCCTACAGTCTGCCACAGTCTGGTCTTCTGTTTCCTGACATTCTGTGTATTTCAGAAAGACGTCAAAAAATGTAAATCCCAGACATACTGCACCTGGCCAATTTTGCAGTCTCTGTGTGGTACCACTTGGGAATTTTCTTGTTCCCAGCTGGCAATCAAAGTGTGCCCCATAGCAGGAGGATTACTATTACCCATAAAACTTATTGCAGTCACTCAAATGATTATAATACTATTCTGAATCTCACTATGATCCTTAACTAAAGCCCCACGTAGCTGTTAAGGGATCTTCTATCAGGCTTCCAATTAGTTTCATATTCACCACTTCTTTTTTTCAATCTGAAGCTTTCATTTCTGAGTGCCTATCACTTCCAGGTAATTCCGAGGAAAGATGTATTTCGTTTTTCTTAATATGCATTTGGAGGTTTTGTTCTAACGTGGACCTGGGCATGACATGAAAGACTTAATGTCTGAGAATTGTTAACAATGCCGATGCTTCAGGATTCAATTTTATAAATATCCAGTGTAGTAAGTGAGCAGTCTTTGCTAAATATGTTTCATATGTACTGTCTACACAATGATTCTGTTCTGAGCTCACTGCAGTTAATGATTATTTTAATATACCTCAGACAAAAGATCAAGCTGTAAGGAACCTCCACTGCAGAAACAGTCATGTGCCTACTCCAGGAAAAATACGTAGGCATGTTCCTGTTTCTAAAGTGAGAGTAATCTCTCAGATGTAAACAGAACTATTCATGAGCATGAAATGAAGCATCAGCTTATAAATTTTACTGATCACAGTCTTTATCAGTTAAGTGACTCTGCAGTGTTTGCCCATTCTACGCATGCATTTTTCTGTGCTTAGCAGGGAGGACACTATTCCTTTCAAACATCAGATCTGAAACTTTTTTAAAAACTTTTTGGAATTCTTAGGGTTTTTTTACATGGTTTGTAATAGATACTTCATTTATATTATTTTATAGGTAAACATGAAGTACCACAACAAGCAGTGTAAAAAGACAGAGGGTTTCCGAGAAAACCTTCTAGGAGTAACTAGAAAACTAAGAAGGCAAAAATAAAGATGGGAATTCCATAAGGTTGGTGGAGCCAGTTCAACCATCCTGGACATCTGACTTGTGC
The DNA here is from genome assembly GCF_000690835.1 of Fulmarus glacialis. Taxonomy (NCBI): domain Eukaryota; kingdom Metazoa; phylum Chordata; class Aves; order Procellariiformes; family Procellariidae; genus Fulmarus; species Fulmarus glacialis. The sequence continues at coordinate 20,850 of NW_009205849.1, read as the reverse complement.
ATCCTGCCATCCTGAAAGGTGGGGAAGACTTTCCATGACCTGGCTGTCAAAGCTGTGCCCTGTTACCTGGGGGACCTCTCTTAACATTTTTAACCTCACATATCTCTGGGGGCTTCAGAGGAGTTACTAACTTAAAACAATGCTGGGGAAAGATAATAGATGAAGATATAAACTGGTTAGATTTGAAAGCTAACACATGCAGGAGAAGAAGGGGAGAGTGCTGCTGAGCAGCATCAAGGGAGCCCTGCAAGTGCCCCAGGGTGATGAAAGGGAGGGTGGGAAGTGGACACAGGCAGCCTCTCCTCGATGCATTCCTACATGATGCCAGTCAACACATTTCAAAACTTACGTCATACCTTGTTTGTTCGTAAATATATTCTTCAGCCCCAGCTGACACACTGCGATACTTCTGAAAAACAACAATTAAATATAGTTTGATACAATCAAAATGCAAATACCAACAAAAGCAGAATTACGTTTATTTAAGGACCTCTAAGAAGAAACCATCAACCATTTAAAACTCAAAATCCCTGAAAACTGGAGTGGACCCTACATGTTCTTTACACTAGAAGTGACAGATAATTCATTTATGTTAAGCTTTTAGAGTTTTTCATAACCTAACTGCTACAGGAATGCTGCTGAAAAAACATCTTCTGCCTTATTAAACTCCTTGTGTACACATTAATATATTCTAAAACAAGTCTGTAAAAATGTACCCCATCTCAAATATAAGTAGATTTTCAAAGGAAATCATAGTTTTCCTAGAGACTTCACTTTTTGTTTTCTTTTGCTTTATTTAAAAATATGTGTGTGGTCAGCTGACCTTAAGGCCTACAACGAAATGCTGACAAAAATTTAGATTGCTATACTGTCTATTTTGAATAGGAGTGGTGACATAGGGTAAGAAAGTATTTTACCTTCAATACAAGATTCTGTTTGAGTGAAACACACACTTTACCAGATGAGAGAGACCTACAGTCACTCTTTAAAAAATGAAAACACATCTATCAAAAAAAAAAATTACATCAAGAGGTGGAATTCTGAAAAAAATGAAATCTTTTTGCACAGACTAAGCAAGGATTTGTACTCTTTCTTCCTGAGCAAATGAGCCCGTTTGTACTCTACTATGTAAGCCTTGCTGCTGCTTCTTGGCTTGCCTTTTGCCTGAAATATGTTTTTGCTGATGTCTCTTTGATTCACTGATGGATCATTACATTTAATCTCCAGGATTTCTTTTGTGATCACCAGTTCGCAATTGAAAGCTGTTTTGTTTCCAGAAGTGTCAAGTCAGGCAATTTTGAAACAGTTTTTAATGTTACCTTATGCACAGCTGTGCCGCAACAAATATCCAGTCTGATACTAGTTAAGTGCAAAGGTATTATGTACCAGTTAGGAATATTTCCTGAAGATCAAAAGTCAAGGATCCATGAGCAATAGAATAGATAAGCTAAATACTCTAGGAAATCTAACATCTGAGGGGTATTACAATAAAGATGGTCCCATATTAACACGTTATTCACGTTTTATATGAAGGCTAGAGGTTTACATTGTCAAAAACATTCGATTTACTTACCTATTCTTGAAAATTTTGTCTATACTATAAAGGACTAATAAATTAATCACAGCTAAATAAGAATATGAAAGAGATGAGAAAGGTATATTTATATAATTGTTAAAATTGTATCTGAAGAACATAGCAAGTGATTGACTGAAGTGTCCACTACCACAGGGATCTATAAAAACTCCGCACTCCTTCAGTATAACAGAACTAAGTCACTCAATAAACACTTTGAAACAATTTCTAAATACGTATTCGTAGTGTGTTTAAAAATCAAGCAGGTGTCAGAGCAAATCCAGTGCAGCCAAACCCAGCCATTCTCACCAAGTGAATAGGAAAACTAGTAAGAACAACTGTATTCCTACTTTAAACCAAAGTTTCTCTTTTGGTACGTTTTGACATTTTACCATATGCTCTCCCCACACCCGCTTCGTACAGCTGTCCCTACACAACAGCACGTGGCTGGAGAAGCCATCAGAACACCGCAGGGGTGAAGCACGTGCCGGGATTTGAGTAGTTGAAAAAAAATGAAGGGACAGGCTAAGTGTTGAGTGAGGCTGCAGCAAGAACTTTCCCAAGTTCTTCCCGCTCCCATGCCACAAGCATGTCAGGGTTTGGGGCTGGAAGGCCACTAACAGCAGCACACTCCTCACCTAACAGCTACAGACAGGGACCTAGCCAAAGTTAGTTGTTCAGTCTCCCTGTACAGTTAATAGGGGAGGTGAAGATGGAGAGGAGTGAGTGCCCCTGGCAAACCATTACACCCACTTTTGGCAATCGGATTTGAATTGCCTCTTTCTCCACAGACTGCAGAGAAAGCCTAGATGACAAGTATCATATCCTGTTATTAATCAATCATTTTAAAAAACACGTGAAAAATATTACCATTGTAACAAAAATTACCATAACATGGAGTTTGGGATGCAAGGCCAACGTATAGACGTAAATTCCCTTTTTACCTCCAAGTTAAACAACTTTGCACAGCACAGACTGGCTGTTCGGGTAGCTCTCAGCAGCTAGAACAAACCAAGGTGATGGAGTCAGTCAGCTACAGCACCCTAGGGAAAGCCATGGGTACGGTACTACTGGGCTCGTACAAAGAGCCATTTACCAGTAACAATGAAAAATAGCTGAAATTACATGATTTGATAATGCAGAGCAGTGTTTCTAATCCAAGGTTTGGTCTTACTGATTTTTCAATGGCAAGCTAGATTTCTTCATCAATTATTCATTTAGTTGACCTAAATGTGTTCTATATCTGAAAATGGATTTCACCTCCAGATGTCCTGATCTATGATGCTTCTGTGGAAACAATTTACTTTTCTATAATATACATACACAAACACACAGTAAATTTCTTATATATTCAGTCAGAATAACTCAGCCTTAATGCAGCCTGCCTTGTACTTTTGTTACATTTACGATTTCATAGAGTTGGAGGAGAAAAATCCAAGGAGAGTTTTACCACCTAAAATCTCTAATTATTTGCAGAGGTACTGTGAGCTTTAAATAATTTTTACCTTTCTATATTTCTGGCTTGTTTGCATTATTTTTCAGCAGGCAAAAGCAGCCAGATGGTACTCACCATATTAAAGCTGGCTGTAGAATTACTTTGCCTCAGCATAACTGTAAAACAGTTACAAGGTAGCTCCTTGTCTCTCTTCTCCTCCTCATTCACCTACATATGCATGCACCCGAGTCTTTCCCTGCCTGTTAACTTCTCCATTCCCCTCCCGTCCTCTAATTCTACTACTTTTTCTCACTTGCCCATGTTGCAGAGTAGAGCTTAGTGCAATAAACAGCTTCTGAATAAATTACTTGGGTTTATCTAGCAGCAGAGGCCGACACCGCTCATTTGCACTTTCAGAACAACATTAAGAATTTCCCAGTTAAAAAGTGGCTGCTATTTCTTACTGTTATGAAGAGCTCTGAAGGTAGATCTTGTTAACGGAAAACAGATCTTCTTTCAGAATGGCAACTATCCTCTACTTGACACAATATCCCACAAGACAAAAGATCAGTATCTATTATTCTCAGAGTTTCCAATAAACAACTCTAAAACTGTCTTCCTAAACGCCTCATGATACTCCCCTATAATCAGAGCACAGACTGACAGGAACACAGCAAGGAGCAGAGATTAATTTGTTGAAACAAGCATCACTGTTCTTCTAATGGCTCTTGTGGACAGCTTAAATCTCATCTTGTTTACAAGCTCAAATCTCCTTGTCTTGTTTACAGCTTTTTATTGAGTTCTTAGATGCTAATTTGAGCCAAAAAACTTACTTCTGTTCCTCCATCTTTGAAGGTGTCACTGTACGTACTGTCAGGAGTACTGCGCTGGTCATCTTTGAGATAATTTGTGTGGGGAGCAATGTTGGACACTTCATACGGTTCAAAGATAACCCCTCGGTGCTCCTCATTTTCTCCTCTTGCATAGTGGGCTTGTGGCGTCATAAAAACAGGGGTGAACTCCTCTGCTTTAACCACAGTCACTCCAGACCCTGTGATGGGCGTAGAGCTCCCAGACACGTTTGTGTTGTATTCCCTTTTGGATGACTCCAAAGGGTCTTGGTTCAAGGAAAGGTTAACCGGCACTGTCTTCAGGACTTGCACGCGGTTCTCTCCCCCACTTAAATTACTCTGAGCTTCCGTGGTATTAAGACAATTTCTGTGAGACAAAACCAAAAAATGTTATGAACTGTCCTAACAGAGTAAACCTCCTCCTTAAATAGCTTAATGTTCTTAGATGGCAGGGAAGGAGATCTTTCAACTCTGATAAGCCATTGCCATAAGAAGTAGTACTTTAACAAATACTAGGCAAAAGACATCGTGAGGCAAGCAGAGAGGTCCAGAGCTCTTTAACAGCTAAGGAGAGAGAACACATTTGATTTGACCTATAATCGGTATGACTTGTTACAATAAATTCTGGGTATCTGTGGTTGCTTTTGCCTTGGCTTATAATTTGGATGCAAAATCAATCCACCAGTGCAACAGCCTTTAGGCACAAAATAAGCATAAAGAGTAAGGCGAAGTATGGATTACTCACAGTACATAGTTTGCATGTGAAATAGGCAGAATATCAACAGCAAAATTTATACGCTGATGCGTGCTCTTTCAGGCCTCTGACAGGCCACTACTGTTCATGTAACTTTGGTACCAATGCTCTTCTGAAAGAGCAAGCCCAGGAATCCCATTGTATCAGAGTAGATCAGTAACTATAGCGGCTGCAAGGTAACCTCCAGCAGCATTCCCACATCTACCCGCGGTTGCTGTTGAAAACAATCTGATTGCGATAGTTGCAATTGCACTGACATAAAATTGTTAACTCGTAAAACTTTTAGTAGGTGTAACACCCTGGTTTGTTTTCAACCCAGGAGATATGTTCTGACAATACAGTTCCTCTCTCTTGGCTTTCCACCAAAGGCCAGTTTCGTTAATCACACTCAACTTGGGAATTTCTCTGGCGTTCGCAGAAGAAAAACTGTCCCTCAAAAAAAGTTTAATATTCTGTTTTGAAACAGTGAATTTATACTACTACCTATTAAAACTTTCACCTTACACAGCTAGTGGAGACAATCTAAGGCTGTCCCGAATTAGCTACATTGAAATAAACCTTCTTTCTACATAAATATACACTCTCGTCCACAAGTCTTAATAAAAGCAGGAGTCAGCTTCCTCTGACTCTTCAAGTCACTTTTAGCCTACAGAGGAGGGCTGAAATCTGAGAGGAGTGAGAAAAACCTTTTGAGCTAATGATTTTAAGAGAGTTACTTTATTTGCTTCTGGGCAGACCCTAAGTTAAATAGAACTGTATAAATCAGGTTACTGAGACCAAACTACTCACTTTTTGCTCTAGAATAAGAAAATTCAAAGAAAAGCAGCCAACAGCCAACTGTCGATATAACCTGATTTTACTAATCTCAGCAGCAGCAAAACAACAAAACGAAACACAAACAAATCATGAAATTTTCTGCTACTTTGCAAATTGCATGTTTTATAATCCTGTTCATTTTTTCTAATAAATTAAAAGTAAAAAGGAGTAAAGTTTGCTTCCCAAAACAGTCTTTATTCTTTTATCTTTTGGAAGAAAACCATAAACCCTCAGGCTATGATAGTTCCTTCAGTTCACAACTGATCAACACTGTAGTAGCTGGGCATATGATTTTGAATAATACTGTACCTTTTATCTTGGTCTTCTTGATTATCACTCACTTTGTTAACAGACAACAGCCTTTTATCTCTGGGAACCTGAGAACAACACCAGGCATGGGGTCAGGTAAATGCAACTGTCAGGTATTTGCAGCTTCAGACTGCTCTACTGCAACAACTAGAAAAATGTAACCATATCAGTGTTGTCTAATTCACAGATGCCAGGAGCTGTTTTCCTTTGGGAGACCGATTGTGAACAGAAAGATAATTTCCAAAGGGAAAAAATGTAGGGATTGTTTTCTTTTCTAGTTCTTGGGCACACCAGTCTGGAGCAAAGCACTCTTCTATATGTCCTTATCTTTGGGATATCAAGCTAGGTCAAGCTATTTCAAAATCAAAGCTTATATTCCCAAACACACACACAAACACACTTTTCACTGAATAATAAAAGATGAGAAGGAAACACGATGCTTTGATGAGCTCTTCATGGAGACCCTTTTAGCTCAGAGGAAAAAGGGGTTTCAATTAAACCACAAGCGCTAGCTAAGTCCTCCTGTTACAGAGCAGTCTGGAGGGTGCAAGACTCGTACCTAGGGGAAGTTTGTGGATCCTTCCCTTTACCAGCATGGGGACAGGTTAGGGCGTGCTGGCATGTCATCAGAGAACACTAACTTCTGGTTGGTGAGTGCATCAACAGCCATGAGAAGTAAAAATCCAGTCAAATCTGGCCCCTCAACAGACTCAGAATTGACACCAAATGACTTAAAAGATTTGTCTTCCCACATACCGGTTTCCTGACACCAGCACAGATATGAAATCACCAAGGGCAAAATTGCTGCCATGACCGTATTTTTCTTTTCTTGCTGAACCAGCAATTTGGGAGCTAAAACTTCTAATCTATCTTTTACAAAAAAAGGTATATCCACCCCATCACAACAGCTAACTCAGGATTAAAGAGCAAGAATAGACCTAAGAATGGGCTAAAGCTGTGCCTTTTATCCTTAAATACTTTAAAGAAATATCAGGAAAATATCTGAATTTAGAGGAAAAACAATACTACAGTGCACTACGACAGCCAAGGTTAACATCAGCTCTATCTGCAAGACAGCAGCAGAATCAGAGTGCTAGCCAGAGCCTTTTCTTCTCTTAGGGACATCCTCTCTCCCTATTAAGCATCCTGCTGGTTAAAAAACCTCTTTCATGTATTTTAGAAGTGGGATCCAAGTCACAGTTTGCACATGTTGATTCCCCTGTTAAGATCACATATTTATCCCTGAAGGAGGGTCTATGTTTGGGTAAATATCGCTACAAGAAAAAGGAGAAGGAAAAAAAAAAAAACAACAGTTAAGTGCAAATAATTCCTATTGACTGGAAATAGTACTTCAAAAAAAACTACAGCATGTCAAAACAAATGAGCCAGATGATAAATAAGGCCAATTCGAGAGAGACTGGTGCACTGCAAGTCCTCCTCTACACTTCCACGATACCGCACAGAGGTTTAAGTTAGGTTTTAAGTTCCTATTTGAGAGCATCAAGAGTTATCCTTTTCTCCCAGTTTAAGACAGAAATAGTTATGATTGAATGCTGAAAATGGCTTTGAGATTAACACAGCTTATTCCATCTGAGCCCCAAGTCTTTTGCAACTGCCTGGAACAAGGAACAGACATGTCTCTTAGAACATAGTTTTGAGAAGGAAAAGGGCTGTTCTCTGTTTTTATTTAAAAAATCCAGCAGATTAATGAACTGCTACATACAAAGGTATTACTAAGACAGAAGCCAACACTCCAGATGCTCATACACATCCTGCATTTTACAAATCCGCATAAACTTCACAGACTCTGGCACTATGGAAACTCTGTCAAGTAGAGAAAAGGACCTTTCTTCTTTCTCATTGGGAAAAGCTTTTCTCTACTGATAACAACACACAAAGGCAAGGAACATCTCTTGAAATATAATCAGTAAAGAAATTAAAACAATATTTAACCATAAGGTTGGTATATGGCATCTTGCCTACAACCCCTTCTCCTGAGCCCTCATTTAATGATCGTAGCAGAGACTAAAAAGAGTAGCGCATTCTCTAAAAGCATTTATACTAATAAATACTGAAAGCAAAGGTTTCCTGCTACTTCACGAATTATGAGGGGAGCTGGCATTGTTCTGCTGGCTTTCACAGAAGATCATCTGTCCAATGCAGGCATACTGAGTGGCTTCAGGAGTACTGAGACAGTTTAAGTGAAATGAACAATTTCATACTTTAGTGCTTGGTAGGCAACACTGATTCCCTTTGCAGAGTACAAAGGGGTCAGCCTGGGTTTCAGGGTGAAATTTCTGCATTACACAGAGATGCACCCTATAGGACTCTCCTCTGATTTCAGCAGAAATCTCAAACATAAAACTATGAAATAAACAAAAAAGAAAGGTAGTATCAAAATGGTAGGTAAAGCCCTGACCTTAGAACCTGACATAAACTGAAACTGTGTCAGTGCTTCCCCTGTAAATTGACTTAGATCTGTCTCTGTGTCCAGCTCCAGTTCTGTCCTCCACCTTTCTATTTAGACTGCAAACTTCCAGTGCAAGGGCTAGACCTTACTGTATGTTTGTATACAGCCTACTGCAATCATTATACAAATAAAAATAACATGGGAAACTGTCAGATGAGAGATACTCCAGTTAAAGAGCAAACTAAAACATGTGTGGAATGAACCACAAAAGCAGACAAACCTACAGATGGACAAAGCCTCCCCTTTTATACTTTTTAAAGAATACTGCAAGTATTCAAGCACAAATAAAAAGGGGGCTAATTCATCCAGTGCTCTTGCAAGGGAAGAGGAAGAACGCTATGCTCAGAAAGAAATCACGGTTACAAATTTAGTAAGGGAATTCTGATTTTGTTTTTTGTCTCCAGAACTAAACACATCACAACAGCCTCAGACAGGCTTCCTAAAATGAAAGGGTGCTTGATGCAAGTATCGGCGAGAAAACAAGATGCAGTGACTTCTGTCTTTGAAAACGAGCTCTTTTGACGCCTCTTAGAGCGGTCCCCTGCTAGTGCAGCAGGGAGGAATAACGATGGAGTTACCTACTTTATAATAGTCATACAATAGGCCAAGAGCAGCAGCACTGTCCTCATCACCATTTATGCTCATCATAGCCTTGGTAGCTGCTGTTAGGGGATTCTCCAAATACGACTTCCAGGCTTCATCTTCGCTGGTGTAGGCTCGTCTGGTGTTGAATGAAGTGTCATTTGGCACTAAGGCCACAAGTCGCTTGTTACTGCATAGACAGGAAGAATAAAATGGTGATCCAGAAAGGATTACTTTATTCACAAGGCATGTTAAAGAACATCACATAGCTCAATGAAAGTGATATGATTACATCAAGCAAGCATCTCTGTATTAAACTTGGTGACATAAATATTTATCAGTATTAGGTATCTTCAGTACTTAACAAAAAAAAATTAAATATGTGCAGATCTTGTGATAATAATTCAAATGTATTTTTACTAATATAAGATAGACCTATCAAAATATTTTAAAACTATTTGGAAAAAAAGGAAGTAACAATATAAGAACATTTTGCCCCAGTATTTCTGCTAGATGTACATCTGATTAGGGAAAAATACGTTTAACTGAAATCAGTTATAATAAGAAGACACGAATGAAAAAAAAGAAAAAGTATCTAATACTAATCTAGTGTTCACCTAAACCGAGTATAGTTCAATATTTAATAACTGGGTACACCTTATAATTGAGCTATTCTCTGCTTTTGGAATGCAATTTGTCTGTACTTTCAGAGAGGTTTTCTGTAACAGGACATGAGCAATGGGTCCAGTGGATGGAGAAGTCAACATATTTGTTCTCAATTCACATTTTATCACTCATCACATCTAGTTACAGACCCATGGCAATACACACAAGACCATTAATAAGTGGGATTTGCAGCAGAGCAGTTTCCTCCAGCCTAAAAGTGGTACAAACTGACCAGTGCCTGTGTATATCACGAGAGAAGCTGCTGCACCACAGCTATGGCTGAAATTTCCAGTATATTGGAAACACAAATGAAGATAATAGTACCTGCTTTTGTAAAATGTTCAATAAACTTAAGGATAAAAGAGCTATGTAAAATAAAATTAAAAAAAAGTTGCATTCCTGTTACACAGGATAGTAGGGAAACAGATTAAGCAAGGAAATAGTGGAGCGAGGGGCATGCTGCTTACTGCGCGTTGCAAGACCACTGTCAACAATTGTGGCTCAAGTTACAAGGATCACAATGAAACTTTTAACACATTACACCTTACAAATTTGAAAGCTGCAAAGACGGCAGAATAACTGAATATACTGATTTAACTGGTGAAACTAGCAGTTATTCCTGGTGACCTTCATAAAACATTTCTTGCCATATTCTACATAAAAACTGTTCATTATTCAGCCTCCTCTTTTTGCTCTCCCCTACCTGCAGCAGTGCCAGCTCCACAGACCTAACCCAACCAACTTCCGCTGTTGCACAGAAAGTGGCATTCAAACACTGTGCAGCCGAGCCTTTTATTTGATTTCAGAAACAGGATTTGATAAAAGCACAACTGAACCCACGCAGTAAACGCTCTCGGACGCCGGGAGTGTGTCTTGCTGCAGCTCCCAAGCCGCAGTGACCGCCAGGCTGGGGCTTCGCCCGGGGCTCCGCCGCTGCCCGAGCCCAACCTGCAAAGTGCCCGCTCCGGTGCTTAAGGAAAAGGAGGGGGATGGTGGAGATTATCATCTCTATGGTACAGAGCACTGTTTACAAGTTTCTTTATTTAATGAAAAACAAAATAATCCACCTGGTACACAGAGCACAGTTTTATGAGCTCTGTGGGGGAAGAGAGCATTTCGTAGCTTCGAATCACAACTTACAGCCAACAATTACAGTTCAGATTACATTTTCCTTTCATCTCAAATATCTGGATTTTGAAAAGCTTCCTTTCTTTTCCGAGCACCTTTCTTTCTGCCTGGCCTTTTGCTGTCTCTTTTAAAGATTTTTATCCTTCTTGTTACCACATACACATTTGTGTTTGTTACAGGTTTGCTTCAGCAAGCAAAGCTGAAGCAGGAGCCCAAGGAAAGACAGAGAGAACGGCTAGGTCCGCTTGCCTTTTCAATACCTTATTGTTAGCGACTCAAATCAGATTTGCAACAGCCCCGCTGTTTGTGCCAGAGGCAGCTGGGGGCCTGTTCCCACTCTGGAGTAGCCAATTCTCCCTGGCTCAGAGGCAATTATTCCAGGCAAGGATTCTTCTTTCCTCAACAAAGCTGCCCTTTAGCTAAACCCGGGCTGTTTCACCGCATGGGCGGCTGCCCATTGCAACGCACAAAATACCGCTTGCTCTCCTTCCTGTAGCAATCTTCCCTTACAATCAATAATTGCCTTTTGTTACTCGGAGCACTCATAGCCATGCGATAGTCATAACTGATTTATGAGCACTACAGGCAGACTGCGAGAAAAACACACCTTTTAAGAGTTGGGCTCTGCTTGTCTGCAGAAATGCTGGAAGGGAGGAGTCAATCTCTGCTGCTCTAACTTAGCCAAGACAATCTTAAAGCAATGAAGACAGTGCTGTCCCTCAGAGGTGTTGGATATGATTGTGTTGGGGAGAAGCTAAAGAAAAGGGGATAAATGGTCTAGGAACAGCCACTCAGTAAGTAAAGAATTGGGGTGGCTGGAAAGGCACAGGTGCATAGACCTAGAGCCTCCCCAACATTTACCCAGAGCACATTTTCTCTAAAACCCAGGTTTTCAGGTTTAAAAACTAAATATCCGTCTCCTCTGGCTTGAGAGATGGTCCGCAGCATAATCAACTGACACACTCACTGTGTTTACTCTGCAAACAGACTGAAACAATAGCACTAAGAAAAATAAAAAACTTCCTCATCACCCCCATCCCTGTAATCAGCTTTGTGGGAGGTTAACAGTCAGACCTAATTATCATGATTTAACATAGTCACTCATTTCAAAGATTATATCCAAAGCAGTCAGCCAAAACAACTGTGCTCTCTTTAAGAAAACTTCTCTATTAATTAAGGTCGTTAGGATGGGAGGGAGGGTTTCTCTTAAGAAATGAGACTTGTGTGTGCACACACATTCCCTTTCCTTTTCCATGACTACTGACCCTCCTGAACAATTTCAGCCAAATGTGACAGAGGGGTAGCAAAGTCCCCGGTAACCAGAGGAGAGAAATACTTTATATTTTAATATATGCCAAGAAAAGCCAACCTCTTGAGCAAGGCTCTGCACAGGTAAGCTCCCCTGGTCCCATCAGGCACCCTTCCATGCCGGGGCACGCCGAGCTGTTCCAGCTGTGTAACTGATGACAGGAGGCAGCTGCTTGGAGGAGAGTGACTCTGGTGGCACCTGGACCACGTGGAAGACAAAGGGTGACACCTACAAGAAACTAAGCGTTCCCACTGGAGAGAGCTGCTCTGAATGCCCCACCTGTGAGAAAAGCCTCAGTTGGGGCCTGCAATTAGCAACACATCTTATCAAAAGCTGCAAATCCATCAATGACCACATTCACGGAGAACCACTCACTTAAGGAAGGAAGATGGGTCAAGATTGCACGTGGAAGACTCTCATTCAACCTGGCCAGCAATACCGGCAAATATCCGCTGTAGCCCCAGGCACATCTAAAATAGCCTGCCAAGGAGCAAAGAACAAGCCCAACCCTGACCACGCCCATTCCTCACTCGGGCTAGCCCACCGCCCCTCTATGTGGTAGTCAGGGTGTGAGCTAAGCAGCACACAGCTCGGGAGGGACGTGCCTGCACAAGCTGAAAGCACACCATTATTTTACCATGGAGATACAGCTTAACAATTGAGGATACTTTGTGCCAAAAAAAGTACATGTTTCCTCTCAAGCTATCAGTTAAGCTTCTAATGAACGCAAAATGTTTCAGTTGTGTTATGTTAAACAGCAGTAGGGGGTTATGTATCTTAATTTATAGGTGTGTGAGGATGAAAGGTATTTTCTGAGGAATGGTCTATCTTAGGAGCTAGATTGCCCTGACACTTGAGTGTTTACGTCAAGACTAAACTTCAGATGGCCTTTATTTTGCAAAATCTTTCTTTTCCCCCAACTGTTTAGTAGAGATTTTCTTGTTTGTACCACCTTACATAATTTGTGTACTTTCCTCGTAAGAAAAGATATACGTAAGATTTATTTTCCAGACTTATACCAGTTATGGGGATTTCTGCATCTGGTAAACTAATATTTTTGAACTTATTTAAAATTAAGATTATGGAATTTTATAAAACCCTATACAAGTGTAGTGTACAAATAGAGATGTCCAAAACTCTGCTCATTTTGTTTCATTTCAGTTACTGCAGTACAACATAAGTTGGAGAGGTACATTGTACTTAATGTCAATGAATTATCTGAATGGAAAGGGCTGGCCTTTCAAGCTCTTCTTCAGATTAGAGATAATGAACTTTCAACAGCCAGCACTTGGGGCCATAAAATCCTACTGCAGGCAAATTCTCACCCAACTTGATGCAATTTGTGAATTAGCTTACACAGAATCAGAAATACCCATTAACACATTCATGAACAATGGTGAAAGGCTGCAGCTTTGTGATCAGAGCTTGCTTTTTATTCAGAAACAAGATGTGCTCCCTGACAGACTCTCTCTCAGCCAAATTGGACGCTCAAGAGCTTTCTGTTGAATTTGCAAAGTTCATGCAGTCCTCAACCTCTTTGCTAAATTTGCCATTGAGCATAAAGCAGACCGATGCAACCATGCTGCATCAAGTACAGCTGCATCCTACTCTCCTCCATCATATGCTCAGCATTACATCCTGATCCGGTTGGTGCTAGTGGGGAAGAAAGTCTCATCCTGCCTGCCCCCCAACTTTTGCCTTCCCCAGGAAATTCACCCCTGAAACACAAAGCAGACTGTTAAACCGCCAAGGTGGGCATCCAGCCCAAGTATTTTCTAAGGCTTTTTTTAATGCTTTTTTGGACATTACATTTGTTCTTTCAACAAATTTAGAAAAAAACAAATAAATTGTAAGAATCGAGGTGTTCCATGCATATCCCTGCAGACTTCTTTGCCCTCTGATAATGCATTAGGACTTCCCCCTCCCTGCAAAGGCTAGGTGCCAGATGGGAACACAGCAAGCAATGTGTGTGAGGCAGCAGGAAAATGGGAGGAATCCCTGTTCCCAGGTTTCAGCCCAGGCCTGAGCCTGCTTGTTCTTATGCCTGTGAGACAGAAGCGCCAAGCACATCTGCGCAGCATCCTCTGCTAACTGTCCCTTCGGGAGAGGAGATGGGAGGCTTTGGTCCATACAGCTGTTATAAAGCACACAGAAATTTTAGCACCAAATGACTGGAAAAGGCAAGACAGACTCATGTCATCCTGGCTCCCAGCCAGCACATTAAGGCCATGGGATACTCATCATAAGCTCCTTTTTTGTTGAATGATAAGAAAGTGCACAGGGCAACTGTCTGCAATTGGGAAACCCTGGGAGAAATACAAACCCTAAAACAAGACGCTAGCCAAAGGGACTACTTTTTATGTTGCATGCAGACATGCACCACACGCCATGTTGCATCATGGGTTTCTGATCCCTTAATTGTCCAGATCAGAGACCTGGCTGAAGTATGCTGTGACTCAGTGTGCCATGGGAAGAACACATGCCTGCTTAGTCTTTCCTCCAGTGCAAAGTAAGATGGGGAACTTCAAGAACGCCTGCATTTGGTATGACAAAATGTATAGGAGCACGCTCCAGCCACATCCAAGAGCTGGAAAAAGAGCTGAAGCTCCCAGTTCAGTTTTGACATAGCTAAGGAGGGCAGAGTGTGATCATTTACAAGTGTTTCAGTAGCTCTAACGCCCTTTCCAAATTTAGATTACACTTACACAATTCTCAGTTCAGCTGTAAGGCTACTATAAAACAGATTTAGAATAGATGGGCATATAATTTGTCTTACAACTAACGTACATACATATGAATTCATAGGCACAAACTGAACTACTATGACCATTTAAAAAGCAGCTAAGGACAGATCCCACAGAAGCTCGATAAGTTAACAAACTTTAGATTCCAGATCATAAATTTTTGTCTGTGTTCATTATACAAAGAAGTATAAATCAAAGCTAGCCCTAGTGCTTGAAACCATTTGTTTTAAAGATTCTAAGGTTGGCCCAAATTTACTACCCTCAGCATACTGCTTTGCCTAGACATCAAATTAAAAAAAAAAAACCACATGGGTGACTCACTGCAAGTTTTGATTTATTTAGTTAAAAAAAAAAAGAGTTTAGACTCCTCAGGATTTATTGCCAAAAGTATAATTAAAAAGTCAGCAACATTGTTGTTTCAATTAGATAATAGTGTTCCGTTAAAACTACAAAGGAGCATAAATGTTTAACGAACAGGAAAATTATGGCCCATGTGTCTTGGTATTTTGTCTTTCATAGCCGACAATCAAATTGTTCCCAGAAGCATGAACAGGTCTCCAAAATGCACTTAGCCCAATCCAGTGAGAATATAAATATACAAATGACTTGAGTGTGAAGGAAAATCAAAGCATTTTGACCACCAGGAAACTAGAAGATAAGATGCCCTCTGGCCCAGCCAGCAGTCCATACCAAGGAAAAAACTCCCATTAAAGTGGCTGAGTAATTTTGCCTACTAATGAACACAGGTTTGGGACTCTTGCAATTTTGGGACAATTATTCTTTTTGAGAGCAAAACAAATCTCAACAAGATTAAACATGTTAAATGATTAAAAGAAATTATTTTACTTATACAAAACACTCTGAGAGGAAGTAAAATAATATATTGAGAACAAAAACAGCAAATGGCAAAATAGACTAGTTCAACAATTAGATGCCTACTAGAAGTTTTATTTGTTTTTGCTCAGAACCAAAATAACTTGAGCATGTAATAGTGATTAAAAAGATTAAAACAAATAGGTGATTCATTAACATTGACAGAAAATTATTATTAAGTATGCCAAAGTGGAGGTACAAAAAAGAAATCTAACACAAGGATTAAATACATACAGCAAATGCCTACCAAGGACTAGTTCAAGTAGGTAATTACTCACCCTGACACAGACTTTTTATACCTATGATTTCGGAGACCTTTTTTGCTTCACTTATAATTAAATATTATTTCTACCAATCTTTTTTTATTAGTGCAGTAAGTAGCCTGTTGCCTTTTTTTTTTTTAAAAAAAACAGAAAACAGTCTCCAAAGAAAGGCAGGTTTCAGCATATTTGTAAAAAAAAAAAAGCACATCTCAAAAAATGAGGATACTATGGAGCTCACAACATTACTGCAGTAGCTAACATTGTTGATCAGAATTAGCAATTACTTAGCAGCTTCGGATCAGGCCATGCTCCGTTTTGCTAAGAAGTGTACTTCCGGTGTGCACAGCACCCAAGGTTGTTCTAGCTGACTTGAAGCAGCCAGCAATAGGGTTTAAAATTAAAAACAGGTCATGACAAGGCTTCCCAGACCTGCTGCAGTTTAACCTGACCCTTGATCCTGTAGCCCTTGTTCATTCATTGCTTCCGTGGAGTTAATGGAAATGGAATAGTTACTGCACTGATAGCACTGATTGCTGTTTTTTCAGAATATGAAATCTTTTACACAGTGTGAAGGAAAACATGAATTCAACAACTGAGCAATCCCGGGAGTCAAGATTTCCCACAAATATTTTTAAAAAGCAAGCACACAAAACCAAAAATATACTTTACAGAACAACTAAAATACAGAATTATGGAAGATGCCATTATCTCCCACTATTAGGAAAATTAACAAATCTACAGATATATGTAATCTTCGAGGCTGGAGACATATTCTCAAGCTACAGGTATGTTGCAATATTTGACTTCTCCACAGTTCACATGCACTTAATGTGGTTTCCTTGGTTAAATATTTCATAAGCAACAGTTCTCTTATTTATGAAGTTAGTACTATCGAAAAAGAATAGGACAGTGTCCCGGTATACTAGAATGTCTGAACTAATTACTTATCTTCTTTTAATTAGCTACTACTGTCCTAATCACTGATTAAAAAGCTAATGAAGATTCATCCCAGGATGAATTCCTAGATCAGTATTTGAAAATGCTATTTGTGTGTGTGTGTGTATGTGTGTATAAAAAAGGGCAGCTTAATTGGCTGCTCCATAACCATGGGAAAAAAATACTTAAGGTAACCATCAGTGGTCTGCAGTGGATTAATATTTGTGAAAATATTTGACAACCAATGTCAACCGGTATAATATCATTTCCCCTTCAGATGTCCCTGCCAGAATGAGAATGATGATGTCCCTGCTGACCCTTCCACAGGGAAGAGGTTATGTGATCATTAAGATCAAGTAAGTGGCCTGGGAAAATCCCCTCCCTCCTGTTCTGCTTTGATCTTCAGTCTGGTCTCAAACTTCAGCACCAGAGAGACAGCAGTGTTACAGAGAGACGTAACCATTTGATACCCTCACTCCTCTCAGTTAAGCTCATGGTTGCAAGTTCTATGAGATTCTGCACACTGACTTTCCACCTTCCCTGCACAGAGATGGTTTTCTGGGGAACATCCATGACAGCATGTTTGACATTTGAAAAGTGCAAGCACTAAACACCTCTAATTCCTGTTTCTCCATTCATTCCCAGATGAGAATTAATGTCAATGGATGCGCTATCCAGACACTCAGCAGTGGAAAAAGAAAAAAAAAGAGTAGTCTGTGACTTAACTGCCCCTCAACATCTGCTGATCGGAAGCATGTTTGGCCCTCAAAGAAAAAATTAAGAACAACTCACAGAATCACACTGTAAACCATAAATACCCTTTGTTGTTACAGTACTAGGTGCTTAAGTTAAATATGATGAAGGCAGTATCTACATTTACATGCTGAGGAAGAAATAGGAAACCAGGGCAAAATTACTCTGTGAAGAGTCCAAGATCAACTTCTGCCACAGACACTACCAAGTAGCAAGCTGGATGTGAACATGCCTCCACTGACACACAGGAGCAGGTCTGAACCCATTCCCACCTCCAGGCTCGCTCTCCCCTCAGTTATTTACCCACAAGCACATGCTCAGCTGCAGACCCAGGCTGCCCCAAGTCCTCCTTAATGTGGTCAGTCTGAGCATGCCCCAGCCCTGTCTACCTGGTGTCCCGAGTAACTCTTGCGCATACTGGGGGTGTTGGGAGCCTGACCAGCCTGACGGATGGGCAGTCATGCGGCTGGCCGGCTAGCAAGACAGCCACAGCGACCAGCACGCTCAGGCCTGCTACCAAGCCTGCTCTTTGTGCAACTGCAGTCCCAGCCTAGGTGGGACTCACGACTTTACACAACACCAGGAGCGGCAGGGACACAACTGTGGCATTTACCAGGCAGATCCCAAGTGGTTGTACAACTGCTGCTCCTCGTTCACAGAAGTACTGGCAATCTCTAAAACCCTGTTAAGTCTCACAAGTATTGAGGTCACCGGTTAGCTTCACTAATGCACTAGAGCCATTAATGTGGAGTTCTGCGGTGACAATTTTTTTCTGTATACTACAGTAAGAGCAACTTTTCAGCCTATAAATGCAGAAGTGAACCCTGGAATCATCTTTACATCCTGCAAAGGGGATGCTCCCTTCTCCCTGCCCTATGCCGTCTGGCCTCTGTTCAATCCCCAGGGTCCCCTCGTGATGGCTCTGGGAATTGGATGGTAACAGAAGCAGCTGCGTGGACCTCCAAAACGTTCATAGAGAGGTAGGGACACACATTTCCTTCTATAGAGGTTCTAGTTTGAGCAGTTCTGTCTTTAACACCTGCCATTGGCTTGCATCCCCTCTGCATACGAAGAACCCAGACTGATGAAAAGCGGATGTTAAAAATAACCTCCAAGAGGAGATCAGGCTCCTCTCAACCCAACACTCCCCTGAGCCAGTTCTCTAGCTGCACAAACAGCTTTACTGACACAGCTGAGAGGGTCGAATGGAGGCAGGAACAAGTGGCCACAGCCTGCTTAAGTCGGTACTACCTCAGAAAAATGCATGTGAAATCATGCCTTATCTCTTCTGACCCATAGGAGTTTGTGGAAGCAAGCAGGCAAGACCCAGCTTAGGCACAAAGACTAAAGGGAAAGACAGGGAGATACGCACACTATCTTAAGGATAATCTCCCCTTCCAAGCTTCTCAGTTAGCATTAGAATCAAACGACTTGTTCTTTAGCATTTTCACCTGACTGTCCACCTTCCTCCCTTAAAGCTGATGGTGCGGGTAGCACTACAGCAAACCCTGTCCCTGCTTCTCCCTCCAAAGAGGGACACTGCAGGCAGCCCTGCAGAGCCATTGTGCAGCGGGATGTACCACCTCTCCAGAAAAACCAGCAAATCCCACCGAAGGATGAGACAGGAACATATTTTTCCACGCTTTCTATATCCCCTCAGCTGCTTAGTCCTCTACATCAGCACTTTACTAGCACAAACCCCACAAAAACATGTCCAATGACACCGACAAATTAACTGACCTCGAAATAATGAGCTTCCCTCTCCAGTTTTGCCTGTAGGGAAGATCTGTTTTTAAGTAAAAGAAAGGCCATGTGGAGGAGAATAATGTTGTACTCTCTGGATTAGGTTTTAATTGGATATAATTAGAGTCTAAAACCAAAACAAAACAAAAACCCAAAAACAAACAAACAAACAAAAAAAACCAAAACCCTTCCCATGCAAACTCCCCCCACCAGTCTAATATCTCATTCCACCTGGTCATCTTTCTGAAAACAAATGTATTTGTCTTCTCATGTTACACTTGTGTATAGAGAGCCCAGGGGATTTCTTTACTTTTTATTTCCTTTTCAAACTTTTACCTACCACCTATGAATTTTCTAAACACCTTAACCAGAAACAGATCACAGGCATACCTGCAACCAGGGAAGTGCTGTTACTTGAGGGTATGTGCTCTGCAGTGCTCTTACGTTCCTCACAGTGGTAACAGCAGCAGCACTACACAGAGCAGGGGATGAAGGGCATTAATGCTCCAGTCTCTGTAGTTTAACGAGTCTCAGTAGTTTACACCTATGCCATACTGTTCCTGTTGGGAAGGAAGGATAGTCCTGTAGCTTAGTAGCATCCTAGACCTAGAGGGGAACCATTTTTGCCCTAGCTTTTACAGTCTTACAAAAGTTAGAGTTCCACTGCACTGTTTTTCAGTTTCAAAGCTGACTGTGGTACAAAGTTGCTCCTTCTCCCCGCCCCCCATATTCCCCTCCCGCTGCCGTTAACGGCGCTTGATCTGCGGCAGCCTAGTTTCTGACCCTTTGCTGAAACTACTGGCAACTAGACTCGGCCAGGGAATAACGTGCAGTTCTGGAACTGCCCATTGCTTTGGGATGCCCTCGATCACTGCTTCTTGACAGGCCTCAGCTCTTTCGCAGTTAATCTGGTTCCCCTCCCAATTCAATGACTGCTCTTTCAGCTGCTCCTCCCTGCCTCACCGGCATCCCGCAGGGTTCTGTCCTTATTCCCTTCCTTGCACTTAAATAATTTACTGCTCTTATCTGGCCACCTAAGGCATCAGTTCCCATCCCCACTCAGATGAACTCCCATACTCCACTGTTCCCAACTCCTACCACAATCAGTTTAATTTCACATCAGTAACTACCTTCGCACTATCCCACTGTCAGCTGACGTTTGAAAAGGCCAGAACTAAAATTATTTTTTTAATCTTTCTTCTCTGAACCGTCCCGTCTCTTCCCTATCAGGGCAGCCAACCCTGTTTTCTTTTGTCGGATAATCTCTTTCTTTCAC
>NW_009205849.1:0-354 GCF_000690835.1 Fulmarus glacialis | reverse complement strand
AAGCCTCTCTCAGTCCGACGTCGCCAAGATCAGGCTCCTCCTCTCTACCTCCTTTGCCACAAAGGCTCCTGGGGAGACCAACAAGGGCTTGTAGCTGAGCAGCGCCAAGCGTAGCCGAGATTACGCTCACGACTGGGGCGCTCCTACCTGCACCAGAGCCGCAGTAAAACAAAACTGCCGCCTCTGCTTGGCCTCTGCGCTCTCCCGCCCTCCATCTTCCTTGCCCCGTTACTCTCCCCAGCCGCCTCCTGCAGAAACACTAATAACCCGAGCAGGTAAAATGGCCTTCCCGCCTGGCTGCCTCACGGCGGCTCCTCGGCGCCGCACAGCAGCAGGCCTCCGCCACGCTCCCAG
>NW_009205848.1:0-18435 GCF_000690835.1 Fulmarus glacialis | reverse complement strand
AACTGTTTTTATCGCAACCCGGGAGTTTTCCTACTTGTGCCCTCCCTATTCGCTCCCCCATCCCACTGGAGGCAGGGGTGTGGGGTTTATTTACTGGCTGGCGTTAAACCACAACAGGGGAGAATCACCTCCTTCGACCTGCTGGCCACGCTTCATTTATGCAGCTTTCCGAGCTGCAAGCACACATTGCTGGGTCATGTCCAATTTTCTATCCACCAGTATCCCCAAGTCCTTCTCCACAGGGCTGCCCTTCATCCCCCGGTATGTAGTGATACTGGGGATTACCCCAACCTAGGTACAGGACCTTGCACTTGGCCTTGTTGAACCGCATGAGATTCACAAAGGCCTACTCCTCAAGCCTGTCAAGGTCCCTCTGGATGGCATCCCTTCCCACTAGTGTATAAACTGCACCACTCGGCTTGGTGTCATCTGCAAACTTGCCAAGGGTGCACTCAGTCCCACTGTCTACATCGTTAATATTAAATAGTAGAAGATATTAAATAGTACTTGTCCCAATACGGACCCTTCAGGGACACCACTCGCTACTGGTTTCCACTTGGACATTGAGCCATTGACTGTAACTCTTTGGACATGGCCATCCAGCCAATTCCTTATCCATTTAACAGTCCATCCACCAAACCCGTATGTCTCCAATTTAGAGGCAAATGTGTTGTGGGTCACCGTGTCAAAGGCTTTACAGAAGTCCAGGTAGACAACATCTGTAACTCTTCCCTTGTCCAATGATGCAGTCAGTCCATCGTAGAAGGCCACTAGGTTGGTCAGGCAAGACTTGCCCTTGGTGAAGCCATGTTGGCTGTTTCTAATCACCTCCTCTTTCAGGAGGATCTCTTTCATGATCTTGCTGGGCATGAAGGTGAGGCTGACTGGACCCAGGGTCCATTCTAGCTTTTTAAAAACAGGTGTGATATTTCCTTTTTTTCCATTCACTGGGAACGTCACCCAGCTCCCATAACTTTTCAAATAAGATGAAGAGTTGCTTAGCAACTACACCAGCCTATTCCCTCAGGACCCTGGAATGCATCTCATCGGGTCCGATGGACATTCAGATTCCGCAGGTGGTCTCAAACCTGATCTTCTCCTATGATGGGAGGGACTTCATTCCTGCAGCCCCTGCCCTGAGGTTCAGGGGCTTGGAAGATGTGGGAAGAGAGATTACCTTTGAAAATTGAGGCAAAAATGTTGTTGAGTACCTCTGCCTTCTCCGTGTTGGTTGTCACCAGCTCTCCCATCTTACCTACCAAGGGGGGTGCATTTTTAATATTCCTTTTCTGGCCAATGTACTCGTAAAAACCCTTATTACTCTTTGTATCCTTTCCCAAATTCAGCTCCTACTGTGCCTTAGTTTTCCTGACCCCATCCCTACACATCTGGGCAGCGTCCATATATTCTTCCCAGGATATGCATTCCTGGTTCCACTGCCTGTGCATTTCCTTCTTACACTTTAGTTTGACCAGGAAGTCCTTACTGGGCCACACTGGTCTCCTGCCTTCGTTGCCTGATTTCTTACACAAGGGAATCAATAGATCTTGTGCTCCAAGAATAATGTGCTTAAAGAGCTTCCAGCTCCTCACTCCTTCACACTCCTCAGAAAAGGAAAACCATTTCCTTTATCTTCCTATGTCAGATCCTTGGCAGGGCTGGCTCAATAAAATTGTCCTATATCCACCTGGATTGCAGACTCAAGGGCACTAGCCAGGAGCTTCATGATGCTGTTTCCAACTAGATGAGCAGGAAGCTAGGTAAAATTACCACTATCTAAAAATCTCCAGAAACTCAAATAGATCCATCTTGCCCAAGGTACTTTGGGCAAGGTAACACAATTCCTGGATTTATTTTTATCACATTTTCCAGAAGCCACAGTAAACTGGGCATTTTTGAAAAGGAGGCATGCCACGAAAAATAAATGTCAGTGTCAGTCAGGTGGTCTTTTGTGTTCTGTGACAACTGACATCACTTTCTGATCTTTTTTTCAGATCAAAAAAAAGTGCAAGTGTGATTCATCTAGGAATGAGAGTTCCTTAAAAAGAAGAAAGAAAATGCATCTCAAATTTTACAATTTCAACACTCCTGATGGGAATAGCTCTTAAAACAAAGAAATGAGAATTCTTTATTTGTAAATAAGAATGAGTTTTGGGCTGCAATTCTTACATTTTCTTAAATTCTTTTTACCCATAGTAGTCAAACATTTTATAACGGGGGAAATGCTTTTTAAAAGATGTTTCAGTTTTTTCTCTGCACATTTGAAAGCATTTGAATATAATAATTTTCATTGCTAGAGTGTGACTTAAAGTTTTTTTGAGATCTTTCTAAAGACCTCAGATGAAACCTTTAGTCTACCCATTTTATGCTCACTGAAAAGGTCCTGTAAATATCAGCTGTTAAGTAGGAGATCCTTTATAACATATTTAAGGATTTAAAATACCAATAGGGCAGACTACTTAAAAGGTGGTCTGTCAGTAACAGGATTATAAAGAAAATAGTCCATTAAAAAATTCAAGTTGACAATGTTCCTTTAATCTTATAACTTTAGCCTTGAAATAACTCATTCAGTTGAGTCTTTTAGATACTGTGTATAAATACTTGCTTTTGATATCCAAAAGGACTTTCTTTTGTGTCCCCTGAGGCCTTAGAAAAACAAGTAGATGAGTTGCATTTAAATAGATGAATCCATTTTTTTCCCAGACTTCTTTCACTAGTTCTAAAATGATTTTTCCGGCTTCACGGCTTTCTAGTTAGCACTAAAATGTATAAAATATGATTAGCAACTCTGATCAAAATAAGTAGCTACACTAAAATAGATTAGGCAATATCATTTGTCCACCGTATCTTGTGAGCTATATCTTTCCCCAAACTTGGCTTTTAAGTTAGAGGCTGAGCCTAAAAAGATCTAAGTGCTTTGTAGCACTGCACGCTTCAAGGCTGAATTCTTGTTGTTCACAAATATTTAAGGAGAGATATAAATTCCCTAGTGTCTTTCTGGCTTGTTGATGCCTCTCAGGCTGTAATCTGGTTGCAATTACACAGCGGAGAATTTCTTGCATAGAGGAACTCTGACAAATGCAGGTTTTGACAGACACTTTTGCATAAGCCCAGGATCTGGGGGCAGGATGGGTGTTTGCAGCTTCTCAATATTTCCAGAATATGCCATTTTTTTTAGTCACAGGGTCTGATCAACTCCCTCTGAAAACAAAAAGACCCTACTAATATTAACAGAAACAATACGTAAGGGCCTAAACTGCCCTTGAGATACACCCAATCTCACCAGATCCTGTGCTTGGAAGTTAATAATAATGACAGCATAGTAATAACATTTCTTAGGAAAGGCTACATCTAGAGGAAAAAAGGCTATCTGAAAGTATAATGCATATGACATTTTCTATTATGAATACTCACACTTTTGCCTACATTTGTGTATTTCACCTTAAAAAAAATCCCCTCATCTCTGTGATTCTTAGTGCATCTCAGGCCATAATTTTCAAATGTAAATATTGTGCTCATTGAATGTAAAATAAGTATCAAAAGCAGATTCTTAAAAAACAAACTGTAGTTACATCTGAGCTTGAATTCCCTTTTTTTCATGCTAGAAAAAAGAAAGTGTAATTAAGTATGTGCCATTGTGATAAGTATATGGTAATGTGATTACAAGTATCACTAAGGATGTCTTTTCCTTTTTTTTTCCGTTGGTCAGGTACATGTTTTCAGGTTTTTTTGGTTGGTTGGTTGATTTTTTGTTTTTTTCTTTAAAAAAAATATTTAAAAAGAGCAGCATTTCCTTAGTCATAAAATATATTTATAAGACTTTGTGATTACAGTAAAAAGGCAAATATTTATGCATGGAGTTATTTCTGACTATATATAACTCAGTTTGGATTTTTTTTTTTTTTTTTCCCTAGAGCAAGTCTGTCTTGGCTTTTTTATTTAATCCTTAGGAAGAAGGTGCTTTCAGATGAGAAGCTATTAAGGAATAAGTACTATACTTTGAATTCATGCCTGGATTTAGGTTTTTTTTTTTTTTTTTAAGCTTGCACATCTCTCCTTCTTGTTTAGAACACAGAACACAAAGGAATAAATTTGTAATATTTTTTATTTTGTCTCCATTGGGTGCTGTGTGATGATTAAGAAATTTACGTACAATATAAATTTTTGTACAATTTGTTTCTGAAAACGTAAACTAGGTTTGCAAGAGTTTGGAGATAAAATTCATCCTCACCAACTGCCTTGCAGGGAGTAGTTGTTATAGTCATTCAAGGATATTTTAGCTGGCTACCAGGTCTGGTAAAATTTCTTTAAATGTCGCAGTGCAGGGGTGTACAGAAAACTGCATATAGTAGCTGTCAGCTGTCTCTGGTTCATGTCAGGTAGAACAGAAGCATCAGCTGAAAACAAGCTTTTCTCATCATAACATAACCTCTTAACATGTTAGAGAGAAGTTTTCAACAGAAGAAACATAAGAAGCCTTTGGACTGCCTGTGAAAGGCTTTCTAACCTCTTTGCTTTCTCTTAGCCTGATTGCAAGCTAAAACCTAAGAGGCTGGTGTAAAAGTCCTGATCAAAGTTCCTTGTCTTCCTTGGAGATGTGGGATTTCACATAACCACACCCTACAGCTTTGATGGGGGGAGGATCTTACATAGGTTGTTAACACATAGGTTAATTTTACCTCCATTGAGCAACAGGGTGGATGAAAAAGCTTAAAAATGGATGAAAAAGCTTAAAAATGGATGAAAAAGCTTAAAAGTTATTTTTCCCCTTAAGCTGGTGACAAGGGAATCATGCTGGCATGAAAAAGGAGACAGAAAGGGAAGAGAAACAACCTGGAGTGATGAGAGAGTAGTGGCATGAAGGGAATTAGCAGTGAGAATTAACACCATTTGATTTGATGCTTCCAAAAAAAGTCAGAGAAAAATGAAAAGGAGCATGAAAAGAAATGCACAAAATAAGAATAAAAAAGTGTAGTTTGGCATAAGTTTGGGTCATTGAAAAAATGCAAAGATTGTAAGAATATAGCCTGTTTGTGAATCAGATTGTCATCTCCACAGCTAGCATAAGATACTGCAGTGGATAAAGTCCTGTTCTATGTCCTATTCTAAAACACAGATTAGTTTAACATGGCTACTATGGTATGTATATATGTAAAGGTCCTAGAATACAGACATTAGCTAATGATCTACTAGTGGGACATAGAGACCTGAAGTGCATTCCTTCACTAAACAACTATTTTAATTTCTGTACCCAGTTACTAATTTCAATCTAGACTGAAGAATAACTGTATGAAAGTTTTTTTCCTTGTTTCCCTAGTAATAAGGAAGTTTTCAATCTTTATGAAAAATCCTGCCCATTAGTTGTCAAAGTACACATATTTGGAACTAACTTATTACTTGGAGATATGTATTTAGGTGTTTATGGTATCCAAGTCTCCAGCTGGAGTCTGAAATGACATGATTTCATTAAATTATTTGCATGCAGAAATTCACTGAGTAATTCAGGTTGGAAGGGACCTCAGGACATCTCTTGTCCAATTTCCTGCTCAAAGCAGGTCAGACAAGGTTGCTCAGGGCTTTTATCTAGTTGGGTCTCCATCTCCAAGGATGGAGACTGCACAGCCTCTCTGGGCAACCTGCTTCATTGCCTAGCTGTCTTCAGGGTGGAAGGCTTCTCCTTACATCAAGTTTGAACACCTCCTTTTTCAATTTATGACAACTATCTGTTGTTTTCCCACTGTATACTTGAATAAAGACCCTGTCTATATCTTCTCACTCTGAAAGCCAACCGTGTTTCCAGTGCCTCTCTGCATTCACTGTTAGATTCAAAAATATATACTCAAAGCAAAAATATACATTGAGAGCAACCTATTTCATGAGGGGTTTGAGAGAGCAAAACAGCTCATACATATTTCTTTTTTTTGGTCAATTTAATCTTATCCTGATAAGAACACCACTTGACGATTAAATATTGTTTGTTTCAAATAACAACTTTAAATTCCACAGGGCAATATTATATTTTCTTTTCGCACATCTTTCTGTGTGTCTGTCCTTCTCTGCCCTACAATGAGCAGCCTGTTTAACGGCAAGGCACAATGACACCTCCACTGGTTCTCTGCTTCGAGTCACTTGTTTTTTCCACCATTCAAAGAGACAGGTAATTCAGAATTTTTTAACTTACAAACCTAAGTTTGTAATTTAGGTCAGACACTGTGGAGATACAGGATACTAAAGGGCAGTGGTTTGTGGTCTACATCTACTCACCTGGAAGTTTGCAGGAATACTTTGCTTCCCAGCATAGTGTTCTATCACGGTGACATTTTCAATCCCATATGTGAAGTTAAGCATTAATTGTCTTTAGCTCTGTTGTCTTGTTTGACACACTTGGAGGTAATGTCACCAATTCAACTACTTGCCCTTTGGGTACATAATCAACTGCAGTTCTAAGAAGGATTGCAGATACGGGATACATTCCTGTCTGTCCAGAGCTCTGAAAAAAAACAGTATCATGGAGAAGATCTTGAAGAAGTAAGTGAAGGTAAGAGCCTAGGAATACACTTTTAGAAGCAGATTCCATCTTATCTCACTGACCAAGCCCAAAATATATTTAAAAGGCAGGTTATCTCTTCTGTTAGTACATGATTTGCATAGGTAGGACTTACTTCTTTCAAATATAAACCTGCTTTCTAATTATAATATGGTCTTTTTACATCACTTCACTTTTGACTTGCTCAGAGTCAAAATAGATAAAATGCCTTCAGTTGTTACATCTATAGTCATTTTAAGATCTACTTCCACTTAAACCTGTGTAAAAGCACCTTACTGCAAAGAAAAACCTAATTTGTTCCTTCAAAGATTGAAACACAAAATATATTACTTTTGCATTATTTAACTTATAGTATCACAGTTTGAAATAAGAATTAAAAAATATCATCTCTTTTATCAAATCATGAAGCATTGCTACTTGTTTTTTTTTCTTTTTCCTCTTATCAACTATGCACTTCTATATTAATTTGTGAGCAACAATCTATAATAAATGAAAATCTGCAACTCTCTGGTTACATGCTACATTAAATTCCAGAAGAAAAAAAAAAAAAAAGTTTATTGATGCTGTACAACCTGGGCATATGCCATGACAAGTACTATAAACACAAACAGTAAAATGTTTAATAAAGTTATTTAGCATAATGATTACAAAGTGAAAATTTTCCTTACCTCCTTTAGAATAAAGGTACTAGAATTAAGGTAATAATAAGAAATAATAATACTAAAAAAGCTAAAATTGTTTGATAACTATATTATCAAACAAGTTATCTCAGATTTAAGAGATTTTTGTTTTGTGACTGTCGTGGTTTACCCCTAGCCAGCAAATAAACCCCACGCAGCCGCTCGCTCCCCCCCTGCCTCCAGTGGGATGGGGGAGAGAATCGGGAGGGCACAAGGAGGAAAACTCCCGGGTTGAGATAAAAACAGTTTAATAACTGAAATAAAACAAAGTAGCACAGTAACAGTAACAATGAGAACAACAACAATAACAGAATATACAAAGCAGGCAATGCACAATGCAACTGCTCACTGACCGCCAACCGCGTGTCACGAACAGGGGGGCGAGCACCCCCCACACCCCTGGTTTTTAAACTGAGCATGATGTCACATGGTATAGAATACCCCATTGGCCAGCTGGGTCAACCACCCTGGCTAGTCTCCCCCCTCAGTCACATTCTGAGACTTTTCCCCAAGCAGACTGAAGCAACTTGTTGACTTCAGTGAGACTCTTTGGTAAGTTGACTGCTACATAACAGAAGTAGTCCACTACAGTTTGGCCCCATTTTACTAATATTTAATGGACAACATTTAAATGTATGTAATTTCAATCCTTTCAGTAATGCATGGGTTTACTTCCTCTTGGAGGATGTGCAAAGTTCTTTGCTTGATGAGGATTTATAATAACCCTTTTGGACTATTGGTCTATGTCTTAGTTTTCCACAGAACATTCCTTATCAGCAAAGTTGTTTCATTCCAGAATTGGTGTTGTAAATCCACATGAGGAATGAATAGTCATTTCTGAAAAATAGCTGCTGTATATTAGCATCTATTGTTTCAAACAAAATTAGAGGGGGATGTGAAGCCAATGGATATCTTTGTATAGCATCTGCGCATTTTTGTTTGAGATCTGACAAGTAACTAGCTGCCTAATAGAACCCAATACTATTCTGTAGTCAGTAACTGTTGAAAAAGAGCCATTATGTTCTATCATGTGAGAAATCTGTGTACTTAAGGACAGTTTCCAAAGCAGCTTTCACACAAAAGTCATTAGCCAGCAAGTCCCCAACCATGGATTTCCATGACAGAATGTAACAGTTCTGAAGAAGCTGTTATGGTCTATTGGGCCAATAATTTGCATTTTAAGTAGGGCCTAAATATGTATTTCTCTGGCAGATTGTAGCTGTTATGGCTTACTGGGTCAATAATGTATTTTGTAAATACTCCCTAAATAGGCATTTACATAATTTGTGTATTTAAAAGTCTGTAATTCACTATCTACACAACAGACCAGAATGACTCCTTTAGAACTAATCTGATCTATTTTTGTTTTGCTTAAAAAAAGAGGTAAAAAAAGAGTAAATTATAATATTAATGAATGCTACAGATATGAAAATGCTGAAAAATTGAATTCACTGAAGACTTGTGTTTTTCAAGTTCCTTTTTTTGATTTACTGCACTGTAATAGCACAGTATGTTAATTAACTCTCATTCTCTGTTTTTTATTGGATGGAAAACACATTGTTTGGTAGGTCAAAGACCAAAGCAACACTCGAAGAAAATACTTTTGTCCAACAGACCCATTTTAGTTATTACTATCATTAACATTCAGATTCATTATTAAATACTTAATCAAAAGTACTCTTTAAAATAGTTCCAGGAGTGACGAGTGGGGCAGGCATAACCAGTTATGCCTGAATAGATCTCATCTAAATTTTACTTTCTTGAGAATTTGGCTTCTAATCCATGTCATTATTTAAAATACCTCTACAGTCAGAGGAGTGAGTACAGGCATCCTAGAAGGTAGTTCACACTACCTGTTTTGATCTGGACCTTTAAAGAGAATGAATCATTCTCGGGACATATACATAGCTTGCTCTCTCATTGGCTGTAGAAGGAACCCAACTGGTGCCTTAGAATAGAGACCTACTCTACAGTTAGATGAGATTCATCCTGTCCTTATAGAAACCCTTTAGTCCAGTCTATGTCCTAGTCTTTTATGCTTTAGCTCAAGAAGCAAACACTTGGGTAACTGGCACAGGGAATTTCAAGATTTCTTCATATACTATTGCTTGCAAAATCCTTATGGCCATACTGCAGGGTACCATGAAAATTCTTGACATACTACTTTCTTTCTATACATTAATCAAAATCCTTATACGTAATGTTATTTGCCATATTTTCTGCAACACCTTTAAAGTATTTTTACTGCTTAGCTTGATTGCATACAGGAAGAAAGTATATATTTAACATTAAATTCCATTCAAAGATTGAAACAATCTCAAAAGTAATTGTTATTTCAAATTGTCACATTCTCTCTTCAAGCATTTGCAAACAGTTCAGTAAGAACACTCATGATGTGAGTGACAAGTGTCATGTGGGCTTTTTGGATTTAATAACTTCTGCAACAAAAAGAGTTTCAATTCAAATTCAACTGAAGTATAAAATTCAAAATGAACAGTCATTGTAAGTCAGCTAAGCAGTTCAGCATTAGATTTTTAGCTGATGTATGAGCAATGCAGCTTCAAAATAAGTATTCATAATGTGA
This sequence comes from Fulmarus glacialis, assembly GCF_000690835.1. Taxonomy (NCBI): domain Eukaryota; kingdom Metazoa; phylum Chordata; class Aves; order Procellariiformes; family Procellariidae; genus Fulmarus; species Fulmarus glacialis. The sequence continues at coordinate 8,624 of NW_009205848.1, read as the reverse complement.
ATAATGCCTATGAAAGATAAACTCATTCTCCATGAAGAAGGTCAGCACAAGCTCTAATTAAGCCTTCAATATGAGATTAAGCAAATCTTAAATAAGGCATAAATCTTGTTTTGGGTTTCTGTACAGAGGAGAATTTCACCTTCAAAACTGGGTGGAAAATGAACTCATAAAGGAATGTGGTTGAATCTAGGTTGTTTAAAATTACCAGTGAATGTTTGTGTAACAGAGTTTTTTCCATGTTTTGTCCAGGGTCACTTTCTCCATATCAGCGAAACACATTGGGACAAACTCTTCCCATCTCTGATTCCTGTGTTTCAGTGAGTAACAAGGATGAATGCATTTCAGTCATTTCTACTGTGCAGAACGGAAAAGTAGTTAAAGGTTCATATTCCTGTATTTGCTGTCCATTTTATGCATGAAAATCATTACATCACTAAATTACTGTCAATTAACAATCACAATTATGCAATGAAAAATTGCATTAGAATATGCCTGTGCCATTGAAGAAACAAAGTTCACAACAGGATTTTCTAGATTTCAGCTAATTTTGTCCTATATTGGCAGAAAGGAACCAGACCATGTTTCACACAACTGTCCAATTAGAACCTCCCTAGAGTGATAATCAGTAACGAAATATAACGGGAGGTTAATGCTGAGCTTGGCAGAACTGTCATTGGTGATAATAGATATGGGCAGCTCTATCACTCGAGGAGAGATGTGATTTTTTGTTCCTTCAGATTTTCTGTGGGTATGTGCACTGATGTGTCTATGTGTTATAATTTTCATTGACTATCTTAAATAGCATTCTTATATGTTTGAAAAGCTTGGGAGATAAATTTTAAACTCAGATTAAGAAATAGGGATGTTGAGGGTATGCTAAATAAGAGATAGCTGATTGCAAATTGATCCAGTTAGAGAAGCTGCATTTGCAGATAATGCAAAAATGCATGATTCCATACTTCTTACAGAGTTTCCCACTGTACCAGCTGACCTGTGATGAAGCACTACTTCTTCTTTTCAGCTTGGCCAAAGAGTAGAACTGTATGGAATGTTTTGCACTGAAGATGCAATGAAGATGTTGGGTGTCAAATAAAAGAAAATAAAAGGAATTCTGACATTCTGTCATTTTTGCTTTGACTAAATTAAATAATTTTTAGTTTCTTTTTCAGAAATGTGAAAGGACTCTCAGCAATCTGTCTTTTAAGGGACAGATTTATTCACTTCTGCACTTATGAAAACAGAGGTTTTAAACAGCATGCATATTTCTATGTCCCAGCCATTGACCTCTGTTTTCTCTCTTATGTTTTCTTTTACTGAAGCAATCTTCTCTAGATGTCCCTAGAATCTGATCTGCAGTATTGCACTATGGAGATAAATTGCCATTTCTCTTGCTTTTTCTCCCACCTTCTACCAACTACCACTTTCACTGACTGCATTTTTTTCCATGTTGAGGTAGCTAGATCTTCTGTTATGACATTAAATGTTACAATAATGATGAAAACATCTTCTTCCATCAAGTGAATCTCCTTCTCTCCACTGAAACTGACTTCTTTAAAATACACAGATCAAAGAGATACATCTGAATTTAAAAAAAAAAAAAAAAAATTGGAAACTTGGCAAAGTCTGTGCAAGGCTGGAATATGGAAGGACTAATACATGTTTTATATCAAAGTTAAAAAAGTTAATCTCATGTCACCTGAATGCCAGCAAGATATGCAGCCAAATTGTACAGTAAATTTCATCTCAACGGGTAAAGATTTTATGTATAAATCCTCTCCTGGTTAAAATACTCCATAGAACATCCCTCTGCAAGCTCTCTTGAGTAGCATTCCTGATCCTACCAAAGGCAATGTGTAAAACTCACACTGACTTCAAAGAGATCTGCCTGGAAGTTTGCTTGCTTTATTTTGCAGCATTGCCACCATTTCTCTTTCAGTAAAGCTCCCCTCTATTTTAAAAGAGAAGAGAAAGAAAAGAAATAAACCAGTCTTTTCTTAGAATAATGGTATAATATGGCCAAAAAGTACGTGCAGAAGTTTTGTTACTTTTTAGGTACAATCTGTATTTGTACGGGTGAAATTCTTTAGAGAATGGAACATGAAAAGACAAGTGATATTAGTAAATATACATATATTCATCCTAGCAATGCAACAAAAATTAATCAAAACTCCAGGACTAGTATGCTGCCTAAAATATCTAATGGAGAGGAATAATTCAGTTAACTCCTTCCTTTAACAAAAAGAGTCCTTTGGCACCTTTCACATGTGAGTATAACTTTTCTCAGCTCTGTATTCCCCATAGTCCCACACAGCTTTCCCAGACATTCCTGTGCTATTGTTCAGCACCTGATGCTGTAAAATAATTTATATTAAATGACAGACTGCATAATCAAAATCCTTCCAACACATCAATCTTTGGGGCTTTTTGGAGATATGCTTAAGGTAGCAAAACATCCATTACTTGCAGATAATTGTACCAAATACAATATCCTTTTACTCACCAAGAATTAACACTGAGTTTTTGAAGTCTCAACCTCTACCTAGCAGTCACACAACTTTTTTATGTTGCTCCTCAAAGGCTCATAATTTCCCATAAGCAGCCATGCTTCCTTTGGTGCCTTACACTACGTGGCATCAATCTTGGCAATTTACATGCAGATAGCCAAAAAAACAGATTAATAACTTACTGCCTTTCAGAGAAACAATGGTTGGGGATAAGGGATTGGGGATGGAAAGAACTGTGAATGGAAGTAATCAAGTGGACAATTACTTAGATTCCTGTATATCATATTTAAACTTATTGCTAGCTTACAGTTTAAAGTTGGAAGTTGTTCTCATGCCTTGAGTCCCTACCTTTTTGCCACGCAGCTTGATGTATCTCTGCTCTTTTACTTTTACAATTCTCCACAAGTTTCTTGAAGATGCCAGTCCTCAGGCATGTTTTGTCTTGTAGCAAGGGCTAAAATGCTCTGTAATATCACACTGTATATCAAGTTTCTGTTTGGTCTAACTCTACTGAAGTCAGTGATATTACACAGGTATGATTTTTGGCTCCTTATCAGTGTCTAATCATAAAAAAATTGCTCACCTGCATCCTTCATTTTGATCATTCTGGGATGGAAAACTTAGTCCCACGTGGCTGAACTATCACAGTGGCACCATTGTTAATAGCTATTTTCAAGGAACTTTAAAATACCAGTCAATTGAATACTTCAGCTGTGGGTTATTCTTCCAGAACTTATTTTCTTCAGATAACATAATACATGATAGCTCACTATGGACAAATAATGTGAACTTCTGACTTTCCAATGTTGTGTTCAAAACGCCTTACTCCTTGCTCAGATACGTTTGCAGAGGAAAGGAATTGCAAACTTGGAAACATCAAATACAGGCTTCTGTAGAAGTAGCTTCTCCATTGTTATTAAGATAGCCTGTTCCAAAAAGTAACGAAATGGTGTCAGGAAGAAATTCCATATTTATTGTTCCTTACTGTTTCCCTTATAAATACAGTCTACGAGTTACAGAAAAGCTATTCAACTTCCAGGCCTGGAAATACATTTAAATTCAGTCAGGAATGGAAAAAAAAGTCTTATCTTTTATGCATACCGCCTCCCTGTATGCCTTGTCCTTGGCAAAAAAAAACATGATCTAAAAAAAAAAGAAAAAAAAAAAATTACTAACCAGAAAAAGAACATCCAGGACTTTTTGAAAGTAGAAATATGATTCAAAGGGTTCAGTGCTGACACATACTCTACTCTTAAGCATTTGTAATTATTTATTTCATTCTGAAAGTAGTGACTTTAATGGTGCTCTTTCAAATGACTATAACAAACTTCCTATTTCCTCACAACTTTAGCTTACCTGCATGACTTTTATTTGTTTTTCTTCAGTAATATTTGTGTCCTTTCTTAATTTACATGAGTGTGTTTAAATTACAATTCACTGAAGAAAGGATTTATTTTTTAATGCACTGTTGTTTCTGATGTTCAAAAACATAGAGAATAATCCTGCCAAAAGAGAAGAGATCATAGTGGTGATGAGTAAAACCAAATGCATTTTCAAGGTCATTTTACCAATTCTTTGACTGGTTTAGGGTGAGGCTTTTCAAAGCTTTTTAGGTATGTAAGAATACAAACAGATGTTTTAGAAAACCGCAAGTAATTCCTAGCATCTTTTGAATTTAATATGAATTGCACATTTCTCTTTTGAAAAACTACCAGCTTTCTATCTGTATCATTAGACACCTAAACTCCCATGAAATTTGGGAAATAACAGTCATTATTTTGTAGTCATGCACTCTTAAAATTCAAAGCTACAACTGCAGCTCAAATAGACATACTTGGGCTAGATTTATACTAGCTTTTCAGTGTAGTCTGAATTTCAAGCTGTTGTGCATACCTATATGTGGAGTACTTTAATACATATATGCCACCTAAAAGCTGCATCACGCACCTGAATTGCCATATAAACATGATTTTTATAAACTTTTTGGATGTACTTAGAGAACTTCCTTGATAAAGGATATTTTCCAGAACATGGTCTACTTGTTTCTGGCTTATGTTGAGAACTCATGGCAAATATGATCCAAAATATCTCTTGTTATATGACTGTTATTGTTATGTTTGCATTTCATTTCAGCAAGCACAAACTTTTGGCTATTTACACTGGGGTCAGCTATCAAGAAATTAAGAGAAATGCTCTCCTTGAACAGTGAAATTATATTTATTATATTTATCCACACAATTTATTTCCCAAAGGAACTGATAGAGAATGCTATTAAATAAGAATGAATCTTCTTCTGATATTCCTGGTTCTTATTATGAAACTATTTCATAATTTTCATCCAACAAATGACTGACAAGGTTATTAGCCAAACAATGAGAAATTAAGACAGGCACTGAGATACCAGGCTTTGTTTCATTTTCTCAGTAATATCTAGGTTAACTTTAATACTACTGCACTTAGTTTATCAAGTTCTTATGGAACCTCTGGTCCCCCAAGGAATGGAATATAAGACACAGCATTTTTACTGCTCAGTTTTCACTGAAATGCAATCAATCAGAAGGTACTTTCTGAAAGAGAGGAGCAGTTTGTCTTGACCTCTAAATGACTAAAGAAATCCCTATGCACTACCAAAGGTTGTCACAAAACTGACATTGACAAAGAGTGCAGTGCCATCTCCAAAATGCACTATCGCTTCAACTACATATATTTGCATCAATTTTACTGTTTTGCATACATTGTAATATGCATGTATGGTGAAGTGTATGCAGAAAAATATGCTTTTCTATATACAGTACAAATTCCCAGCAAAAAGCCACATTCTGTACATCTGTATTCCTTGCACTTTAACCTTTTTGTGTGATCTTGACCCTCAAGGTAATAATAAAATGGTAATTTCAGGCCATGTATTGTTCAGCTTACCCAAACTAACACTTCATGCTTTCTGCTGCAAGAGTTCCTTCAAGCAGCAATGAAAAATCATGCTGCAGTTCTGTAAGCATTGCATAGATAAACATCCCATGCTAGAAGAATATACCACCTAAAGGAGAGCAGAAAGACAAACAAAACCAAAGTATTGGAAATTAAGGGCTAGAGCAGAGAATCCTTTGGTGAAATGATACTGTTTACATTACACAGGGGACCTAACAGACTCTACGGGTATAAATTCTATACATTTATGAGATGAATTCAAAATGCCAGGAGAGAACACATTAATAGAATTATGAGATCAGGAACATAAATGGTCTTCTGTGAAGGAACTAATAATTTGTGTTTTAATGCCCTGCTCTCCATGGTGGCTTTTGATAGGCAGTTTTTTAATGAAAAAAGGATAGAAAAAAATGATCATTATTTCATTTTACTTTTTACTTTTCCAGCCTCTTTTCTTTCCCCCATGTCTTTTTAGCAACTTAAACAATTCAGATATTCTACTTTACTGTCCCCTTCTCTTAGCCATTCTTATACAGACAGAGCACTGTTCAAAATGATGCTTTAATATGGGAATGCTCAGAGACACCTCAGTAGTTCTGATGCTTTCTTTTTCTCTCTCCTTTTCTTTCTCTCTCTGTCCTTCTCTTGAAAGGGAAACTTTCATGTCAGTCTACAGTAGAATATATAGCTTACAGATCTTGTTGGGAAGGACTTTATTGGTTTTATTTCATTAATTTTATGAATCTTTGGTACTTCTAAATAAAATTTTCTGTTGAACAGGAAGGAAAAAAACCTTAAAACTTTCACTGACAAGTAAATAAAGAACAGCCTTAAGAACAACTTTATCAGCTTTGGTGTGTATATTTGGTCACAGTAATGAAGTTTATGCCCAGTTATGAATTTCTGGGTTATATTTTACATTTTTCCTTAGTCCACTTTGGTGGTTTTTCTCTATTTCACATATTCACTCACTTTTTTTTTTTTCCTTTTTCTTACTTTAGAAGGAGCTTTAATAACAAAAGGAACATCTTAAAAATTTTGTGGCAGAGAAATGTAGAGACTGCTAGATATGGATTTCTATATCCATATAGATATGGATAAAGGCTGTACTCCAAAAAGAATGAAATTTTTCCGGATTGAGAAAGACCTGCCCAATAGCTAGTGCAAGGACTAAACTTTTTTTACATCTAGACTGAAAAATCACATTTGTCTGCTAAAAAAATCCCACAACTTTGTTCTTGTTTCTAATATACCATAGTGACCTTTTGTGTTGTTGCCATGCTAAAAAAGTTGACTCTCTAATGAATGGCAAATGAGTTAGTCACTTCAGTGTTATATACTGTAGATTCATAAAACATTAAGTTTTAGTGATACAAACTATGAGCACTACCGCTGACAACCCACAAAGCAATATCTTCAGGAAAGTACTTCTTCTGCCTGACCACAAACATTTACTTGGCTTTACTACTGTTTACTACTATTCATACTTCTAAAATTCAGGAAGTGCATTACCACATATCAAATTTTAAAATAACTATTACCTTTTCACTGATTCCCTTTAATGTTCAACTCCTGAAAGAAAGTGTTTAATTTTCTTTTTTGATACCATAAAAAGTACTGAGTATAAACAACTCTTACCAGCTATCTCTGTGCTAGCTATCAATACATCATAAGAATGATGTTGTTCTGATAATGTATTACACTAATATATCATCAGTGTGACAATACTCTATGATGGATGAGCAGTACATCTTCCAGACAAAGATGTCAAATACAGACAAGCTTGGAAAAGGAACATATCTCCTCCCAGTGCATTCTTCTAAGTTTATTATCTTAAAGCTTTATAAAATGCTTTTAAAATTCTACTCAAATTATTCGTTTGGGCAGCCAACACATTCCCACAGAGACAGGGAGGTTTGTCACATCTCTGAGATCTGTTGATTCGACAGAGCTTTTCTTTGCTTTCAGTGTGAGAGATGATTTAAAGTAACTCCCTTTACATGCAGCATATGGTGTTGTATAAGGCAATAAATGTCACCCTATAGTAGCTCATTACTAGATTAGAAAATGCACTCACTGTTTGGACAGTAGGTAATTTCTAATTCTAAGGTAATTCAGCTTTTTTCCTTCTTCTTCTTCTTCGTCTTCTTCTTCATCTTCTTCTTCTTTATGCAGTTTTTGATTTCCAACCAATTCTAGCAACTCAATTTTCTCTTCTTTATGATAAATAGAATTGAAACAGTGCCTTCATTTGAGAAACTAGACATTAAAGCAATTCTACCTTTGGCTTGTCTCTTCTGTTAAATTTCATTGGGAGAGTTATGATTTAACTGAGACCATTTTTTCTTCCATATCTTATATAATGTAATTCCTGTACATTTAATTTGTAGACTACCATAACTGCATGTGTCTTGAAAGATTTATCTTTTGCTCTTTTCTAACTTTGGTACAGAATGAGGAGTCTATACAAAATGAAGATATACAAGTACACCAGTAAATATGCTGCCATTAGATTTTAAGCACACAACCGGACTGATAGCAAAACTTACTTTTGCTAAAAAATGGTGACATCTACACTTCAGAACAGTTGGGTTTTCCATAGGCTATAATATCAATAAAGCAAACTCTTCTGAAAGGCCCAAACTTTCCCCTCTCATTGACCCATCCACATCAGTGAGAAAACCAGTGTAAACGATTTGCATCAGATATTAAATAAAACTATATATAAAAATATTCTGAAGGAAAGATGGATTTGTAATTGGATATACAGTGAGTCTTCAGAACATTGGGATTCAATTTCTAGTTCTGCTATAGATTGCTTCCTTTGTAATCTTACATAATCACTTTTTAATAAGGGCCTTAGATAGTACAATGATGGCCATGCAAAAAAAGGCACAGAAATGTGTGAATATGTAAAAAAGAAGATAAAGAGGATGTCAAAGTACCTTCTTTGAGAATCTAGCTAATATGGGACCAAGAGGCACAAAGTTAGGAGACTAATACTCTATAGTCAATTAATAGGCAGCAGCCAACAGAGAACATATAAGAATACCTAAATTACTTGCATTCCCTACCTTAAAAACATGGTATGAACTTCCTCCTCACTATCATAATTTCTTCTTGATTTCTCAGAATTACAGTCATTGTTGCTATCAATATGAGGTAGTGTCCTGGTTTCAGCTGGGATAGGGT
>NW_009205847.1:50542-56423 GCF_000690835.1 Fulmarus glacialis | reverse complement strand
GTCCAGCCAGTTTTTTACCCAGCGAATCACACGCCCGTCCAAGCTGTGAGCAGCCAGCTTCTCCAGGAGAATGCTGTGGGAAATGGTGTCAAAGGCTTTATTAAAGTTTAGGTAGACCACAGCCACAGCCTTTCCCTCATCCACTAAGTGGGTCACCCTGTCATAGAAGGAGATTGGGTTAGTCAAGCAGGACCTGCCTTTCACAAACGCATGCTGACTGATCACCTGTTGTCCTGTACATGCCGCGTGATGGCACTCAGGATGATCTGCTCCATAACCTTCCCCAGCACCGAGGTCAGACTGACAGGCTGATTAGCCAGCACCTTGCCCCCACACCTGCCAGCATTGCTCTTTAGTCTATTAGTGGCGTCAGGGTGATTCATCAAACTCGTTTCTTTCTGAGAAGACAGACAGACGGACTATTTCTCCTAATAAAAGCACCTGTCGTTTTGCCACCTGAGAGAAGCCGAGGCATTGTCCCTGTTGCTCAGCTGATCACTACCACTCCCTGGGTCAGCAAGGGTAAAACACGCCTCCTTTGCTCCTCTGCACACCCTACTGAGCAGTAATAGATAAGTTTTGATATAAAATATGACTTCTACTCAACCTTGCGTTTTAACTCCATCTGTTCTTTGTCAGCCACGCTCTTACAAATGTCTAAATGGGGTGTAGCCATTTCATGGTGAAATAGTCTTGGGATGATTTGACCCCAACACCTTTTCCTTTGATGGGTACTGAAATAGCCGTGTATTTCTGGTTCAAGTCAGTCAGGATCGTTTTCTGTCTGCATTGGATTTGCGAGGACAGATGGCTTCCAACATCTAGAGCTCAATCCAAGTTAAAACTGGAGGGGAAAGTTGTTTGATTCTTTACAGGAATTACTGTCTAAACAAAGCCTGACTTCAACAGATTTCTATGCAAAACCCTTTGATTCCCATCTTCCATCTGCGAGAAATTTGGGATGTTATTGTTGGATTTGTATCTTTCCTTTGATAAACATATTAAAACATGGTTCAAAATAGCTTTTTATCTTCTAAAAGATATAATGTGAATGAAATCCCCTCTGACTCCTGTGGGTTTGGAAGCAGTTTTCCTGCTTTTGTTACATTTGCACCAGGTTTCCATAATTCTTTGCTTGTGGCTCTACTCACGTTGCTAGTGCAGAGTTTGTATTTGGCTCACAAAGGAGCTGTAAAATGGACTCCAGTACCTGGAGATATTAATATTTCCCTCACCTTGACATTTTATCCAATTTTTGCCTTTGATTGCTACCTCCACGAAGAGTGAATTCAGAGTTTTGGCAGGCGGCTGTTGGGAGGGATGCTGAATACCACACTTCTGAGGTCAGGCTCAAGAGCGTTCTCACGATCCTTTTGCTTTCTCAGCGTAGGACTTATCTCCCAGACAGCGAGAGCTCAGAGATTTCAATCTTTAATCTTCTTTATTTGTATCTTCTCTTGTCGAGCAACCCATAGCTGCAAAAACAGACACCACAGTTGTCAAGAGCTTATGGTTCATATGGTGATCATAGAATCATAGAATCGTTTAGGTTGGAAAGGACCTTTAAGATCATCCAGTTCAACCGCTAACCTAGCACTGCCAAGTCCACCCCTAAACCATGTCCTTAAGTGCCACATCTACACGTCTTTTAAATACCTTCAGGGATGGTGGCTGCACCATTTCCCTGGGCAGCCTGTTCCAATGCTTGACAACCCTTTAAGTGAAGAAATTTTTCCTAATATTTCCTAATCTAAGTCTCTCCTGGCACAACTTGAAGGTGTTTCCTCTTGTCCTATCGCTTGTTACCTGGGAGAAGAGACCAACACCCACCTCGCTACAACCTCCTTTCAGGTAGAGAGCAATAAGATCTCCCCTCAGCCTCCTTTTCTCCAAGCTAAACAACCTCAGTTCCCTCAGCCGCTCCTCATAAGATTTGTTCTCCAGACCCTTTACCAGCTTTGTTGCCCTTCTCTGGACACACTCCAGCACCTCAATGTCCTTCTTGGAGGGGCCCAAAACTGAACACAGGATTCGAGGTGCGGCCTCACCAGGGCCGAGTACAGGGGCACGATCACCTCCCTACTCCTGCTGGCCACACTGTTTCTGATACAGGCCAGGATGCCATTGGCCTTCTTGGCCACCTGGGCACACTGCCGGCTCATGTTCAGCAGCTGTTGACCAACACCCCCAGTCATAGTATAAAAGTTATACCTTTTCTTCCAAAGTAGCTTGGATACCATAAGATGCTTACAGACAAAATAAGCAACACCTCTTCAACTCTGATCAACTCAGACTTAATCTGTGGTCAGCTGTTCCCAGTTCTTTCCCTGTGAAAATGTCCCACTTTTAACCTTCTCTTTAACAGTGTTATTACCAGTAAAGGTATCATCCTTATTGCTGGTAATAGTATTATTGTCATCTATGAACATCTGTGTAGTTGATAAGTCCAGTAATCTCTGCTGTTGGTCTGTAGCTGGCAATAATGCTGTGTTTGGCTTGGGCAGCCGTGGGCATCCAGCTTCTTGCAGCAAGAGGACCCGCCTGCAGCAGCAGCTGCCCGTCGCCGTGCTGCCCCGCCGTGCCAGACCTGGGCCGTGGGGCTGGGCGCCGGGGGGCTTTTGTTCTCTGAAAGCCCCTACCCGTCACCAGTCTGCACTGTTACCCTCGTTTTCCTATGGCTGGCTGGCTGGCTGGGGAAAGCAAAATGTGAAGATAATTTTCTTCTGTGTCTTTGTCCTGCTGGATATGATTTTCTTTCAGTCTTCCTTCCCAGGCTATGGCATTGGGATGGTAGAGTTGAAACTGTTACTGTATTCTCTTGATTTGAAGAGCAGCATTCATTGCTTCAGCAAAATAAGAATATAACCCTAAAATAAGAATATAACCCTAAAACAACTAATTTAACAGATAATATTTTGCCTGCAAGATATTTTGACCCATATCAAATACTGAATAGTCTTTGTACCCACAGGACAGAGAAATTTCTCACACAACTCCTGTATTGAGAAACAGAAAGAATTCCCTCGCCCCAGTGTAGGTCCAGGCAAGACGCCCTTGGCGTGGTGAGGGTGAAATGCTGCCGATGCAGCCCCAAAATCAGCCACAGGACTGTGCTGGGCTCAGTGAGGTTATACAATACGAATGGGTCCCCCTGGTTGTTTACTGCCTTGCTAAATTTGGGTTTGAGAGTCTGATTCAAACCCAAGCTCAGCAGTTTTCATCTTGCTAAGCTTTTGGTCGGTGTTGACACACTGCGTATTTTTGCTTCAGTTAATGGGTTATTTCTGTTGCACAGGGAGGATTAATTGTACCATGCTCATTTTACAGTTAGTATGTCATGATATTTTTCAGTCTGAGTCTGGAAAAAAATGAGTATTGATCTGTGATATTTGCTAGAAGTACACTGCCACATTTTTGCCTGAGAGCTCCCTTACGAAACAAAGCAGCAGCATTCCCACTGAAGTAATTTGGTTGTGCGAGCTTGCAATGAAAATTCAGTCACGAGAAGAGGTAATTAAAATAATTGCTTGTTACTATTTTAATATTAATTCACTTTTCAGTTATTCATATTGATGCATGCCTTCCTGTTATGACTGCGGGCCCATGAAATGAGGTAATGGGGCGGACTGGAAGAGCATGTCGCTGAGCACGGTGCCCGAGAGCCCAGGGAAGAGGCAGGTTACCGCAGGCTGAGCACCCACCCGTGCCTGCACGGCAGAAGTGCGTGGGACTCGGACTCTGAATGAGGTGTTGGGGAGTATGATGCAAATCTGCATCCCCCGTGCATCCTCCATCCCCATAGCCTGACGGTCCCCTCTGCCCGTCTGCCGTCAAGGAGCAGCTCCGGCTCCTCTGCTGGGCACCTCTGGCAGGGGGCAGAGCTGTGGGGCCCGGGGCCCTCTGCCCTCCTGCTGAGGCTCCCCGTGACCTTCCTGCAGGTCAAAGGGAGGCATACTGTGGAAAACAACACGCCGAAGATGTGACCGAGGCCACCAACTGTTATCTCGAAGGCTACAACAGAGCTATGAGCTGTTTGGAACAGCTTTTGGGCAACACCAATCTGGACTGAATTTAAAAAGAAATCTGTCTCGGTGTTTTCTCTCCCTCCCTTTACATTCCTTTTTTTTTTTTTTCAAATCTTAAACACTTTAGAGACTGTTTTCTGGTCTTTGGTTTTAGACAGATGAACAGCAGGGCTTTATAAGCTGATTGTGTTCAGATGTACATCTGCAGCAATAATTGGGATACATAGGGAATGGTGTCACTATAACGTCTCACAATAGATGTTGGAATGAAACCACAAATAGAAACCACATTCTGTTGTTAATTGTTTGATTTAAACCCACAAACCCAGTAAAACTCAAAGACGTAAGAAGAATAAAATCACATGGCACTGATAAAAGGCATGCAAGTTTTGGGACCAAATTCGTGTCCCCAGATCAGCTCATGCACAGGTCTTGTGAAGCAGGTTAGGATGTAAAGTGTTTCTTTTCAGTCTCCTGCGAGCAGCGCTGCAGGGGGAAACTGCGATGACCTGAATGCTTCAGGAACACAGGAACGTCCTACCTTCTCTTCTTCCCTTTCTTTCCCCCTCCATCCTCTTCTATGCCCCTTTTCCCTCTGGGCACCTCCCATAGTAGATCTTGTTTTGATTCCCTTAACCACTGCATTGTCCCAAGGAAGCAGCATTATGGAGGCTTACAGTTTGCCATGCAGCTTTGTTGTAGGAGCCTTAGACCTCAGTGGAAATCGAGGTCTAGTAGGAAAGTTATTGTATTCATTACTGAAAAAGGTTTTGTACACCTTCTGCCCCAAATCCCAAACCTTCAAAACCCCTTAGTTTACGGAATTTGGAGTTTTTCTGTAAAGCTTCCCAAATTTCAGTCACAAACAAATATTCCCTGTGATTATCTATTCAAATAAAAAATACACCTTTTCATAGGAAAAAAAGTAATTAGAAGATTTCAGTCACCCCTAGGTAATGGATTGTTCTGGTTTTCACCTTTTTTTTTGGGCGGAAAATAGAGGATTCACCTTTTGTTCAGCATAGCCTAAAGTTGCCTGGACGTGGTTCTGTTTTTCCTATTCTGACTATAATGGTGAAAGCAAAAGGTGCTGCTCCCAGACAGGAGTAACGAAGCATGATAGGAGCTGGTACCATTGCCTACTTTGCACCGAGACAGACTTTCTTTCAGTCATGGGCCAAGGAAAGGAGGCGAATTTGCAATGTTCTGCACGAATAGGAGTAAAACTGGTCTCAAGTCTGAAACAGCCTGACTAGGATTGATGAATCCTAGCTACAATAGGGACAAAACCATATGAACTTTGGCCCAACCCTCATCTGAAACTTTTGCTGGAGATCATGGTATATACACACACATATATACAACACAGCATGTGATAGAAAGTATAGAATTTGATTATGTGAATATATATTTGCTTTTCACACCAGGTGTGCTGGTTTTGGCTGGGATAGAGTTGATTTTCTTCACAATAGCTAGTCTGGGGCTGTGTTTTGGGTTTGTGCTGGAAACTGTTGATAACACAGGGACGTTTTCGTTACTGCTGAGCAGTGCTTACACAGAGTCAAGGCCTTTTCTGCTTCTCACCCCACCCCACCAGCGAGGAGGCTGGGGGTGCACAAGGAGTTGGGAGGGGACACAGCTGGGACAGCTGACCCCAACTGACCAAAGGGATATTCCATACCATATGACGTCATGCTCAGCATATAAAGCTGGGGGAAGAAGAAAGAAGGGGGGACGATCGGAGTGAAGGTGTTTTGTCTTCCCAAGTAACCGTCACGCGTGATGGAGCCCTGCTTCCCTGGAGATGGCTGAACACCTGCCTGCCGATGGGAAGTAGTGAATGAATTCCTTGTTTT
>NW_009205847.1:48474-50486 GCF_000690835.1 Fulmarus glacialis | reverse complement strand
CTCTCTTTTCCTGTTCTGATTCTCTCCCCCGTCCCACCGGCAGGGAGTGAGCGAGCGGCTGCGTGGTGCTTGGTTGCCGCTGGGGTTAAACCACGACACCAGGAAAGTGGAAAAATGGGTCAAAGCAACTCTAAATCATCTGAAAACCAAATTAGAAACTACCTTGCTGAAAACTTGTTGAAATCAGGTCTGGTAAAGATAAATAAACCTTCTACATCTCTGAGTTTTCTGGTAAACAGTGAATAGATAATACCTACACCTTTCCTTACATATGTTTTAGCCATTCATATTCCGCTCAGGCCCCTGTTTGCCATTCAATCCTTTGTTCCCAAGCTTGTCCATTTTCATTTATCACCTCCTCTACTCCTCCCCAAAATCATATTCTGGTAGTTCACCTTTCTGAAAAAGCTTCCTTGCTGTTTCTCTAGACCTTGCTTCTAGCATTAGTTGAAAGTCTTTCTCTCCTTTGCTTATGGAGCATTGATTTTTCCATTGTTGTTGTTATTTGTCATTTAATTTGATGACTGCGTTCTTTACAGCATTTCTGTCCCAAAGTTTCAGATGAAAGGCAAAATAAAATACAACATCAAATCTTCCTTGCTGGGCTGAATTCCAACC
Source organism: Fulmarus glacialis (assembly GCF_000690835.1). Classification (NCBI taxonomy): domain Eukaryota; kingdom Metazoa; phylum Chordata; class Aves; order Procellariiformes; family Procellariidae; genus Fulmarus; species Fulmarus glacialis. The sequence goes on along the minus strand of NW_009205847.1, from coordinate 49,868 downwards.
TGATAGCAACCCTGAAGTGTGTGCAGCTACTCCTGGGAATAAGACAGCCCTCTGCGCTGTGGATGGCTGTGGCTGGTCCCCGAATGCTGCTGCTCCCGGGAACTTCTGCCTCGCCACAGCTTGGTATCAGCAGAGATGCTGTTGGGGTTTAGTCATTTGTGGAGAAGCTGCAAAGCAGGCAGTGTTGACTAAATGATGAATACCAACGTAAAGTGTAATTAACACAGACAGGCATTTATTGCCAACAATAGAAGGAAACAGTTTTATTCCCTTATTTGCTGCCAGCTCTGGCAGGTTAAAGAGCCAAGTGTCATATCAGAACGTTGTTGGTACATGGGGAGTTTGGTGCATACTTCTAGATTCAGTTAAAAAAAAAAGAGAGCAAGCAAAAAGGAAGGATAGATTGGTGTCACTTTTGCTGGTGTGGGATTTTGTCGGTAATATAATCGTACGAATTGTTACAGGCTGTTTTCAATACACTTTTACATTACTAAAGTTCCTTTTGTGTGCAAGTGAGCGTTTTATTATGAGAAATTAGTGAGGAGCAACCATTGCACCATGAGAAAATGTACCATAAACAGAATGCTTATATTATGAATTTGGCTTCATTTGTTCAAGGAAGAATATGTATATAAAAATAAATTGTAAGTCAGGAAGAAAAGTATTATAGAAATGACATTCTCCTTCCACTTAAATCTTCACAGGAAGAAAAATATTATTTTAGGAGTACTATCAACCTCCAGGAAAGATTATTATGCAAAAATGTGGCAACAATGCACAGTGTCTTTTTGAGATGTGAAAAAATACCCATATAAATCTGCATAGAATAACATTTATCACCTTTTTCTGAACTACAGTTTTGGAAGACTACCCTTACATTTCCAGGTTTGTTACTGACATTCAGTGGACCCGAGAAACTTTTCCCTAAATTTGTTGTGTGTGGTTTTTTTATCTGCACTCTGCGTTTGTAGGATGGAAATTGCTATAACATTTCCAACTAGCTCTACTTTAAACTTGATTAGTTAATTGTTGTAAATATGCAAGAATTATTTAAATACAATAATAAAATAGAAAGGAATAACAAAAAATTCAGGCTTTGTGCACCTACCAGCATATATCTATATAGAGTTAGCTGCAAGATTAGACCTTGTGAAACGAACATCACTTTTTCTTTCTGAAGAAGTAGGGGGCTGTATTTTCTTCTTGAGAAGATGGAAGGGATGAGCAAACTGACACACTGAACGTGAGCCCTGTTTCAAAATTTTTTGAAAGAAGTTTACTGAATCAGCACAGAGAGCATTTCAAAAGAATTACCTTCTTTTCTTGATGCTAAATTCAGGGTGTTGGATGCCAGGCAGGCTTAGTTTTACTCTGGAAATGATGGAAGCCTGCAT
>NW_009205847.1:11149-48451 GCF_000690835.1 Fulmarus glacialis | reverse complement strand
AGGGAAGGTGCCAGAATCAGTGTACGCCTGTGAGAGTCTGGGTTCATGCTTTCCAGTAACAGCTACTGGCATAAAGCAGCTACGCAGTGGTTCATCCACTCAGGTTCTTCCAAGCTACCACTTTTCAGAACCTGCATGACAATACTGAAAATTAAACCCAGTTAATAGAAAAAAATGTTAAATCAATGGCCATAAAATTTAATGGGTTTATAGCAGTCTTAACACAGTAGGACTGAATTATCATGTTAATTTAATTTCCATTTCTAAATGAACCAGAAGGCACAATAAAGGTCAATTAACCACTACCTTCCTTGTCTTCTTTTTTCTCTTACTGCCACTTTTAAATCACAGTCACCCCCAAAGCATTCAAACCTTTTCTGGAAGTTCATGAGTTTCTCTTAGGACTGTTTTATATAAACAGAATACAAACTAGCAACCCATCATGTGCTCAAACACCCTGATTGCTTTACCATGTTATATCTATATCTGTTATTGCATCAGAGGTAAATAAACATTGCAGAGAGTTTTATTTGCTGGTATTCATTCCTATGTCGTTATTTCTGGAGGAGCTTTGGGCTTTCACAAATTGTCGGTAGCTCCAACCTATGTTCTTACAAACAAGTGGCGTGTGTGCATCCTTCCCCTCCTGTCTCCTCTGCTCACAAAGCACTCCCCATCACTGTTGGTGAAGATGCTCCAAAGCCTTCCCTAAAATCAGTGTGTGCTGTGATGCCTAAAAAAAAATTTACAGCTTAAAAGACCGCTTAGCACATTGGCCAGGCTTATGTCTTTTCCATTGCTCCTCTCTACAGTCAATGATCGTCTCCTACCTTACACTTGGAGTGGAAGGTCTCCAGCTGCACCATGACGAGCTCATCTTGGTCCGTGTCCATAGAAACAGAGACTGGGCACTTTAACAGGACAATAATAATTAATTCTCTAGGTTGCTTCAGAGGCACCTGTGATTTCCATTGAGATGAGCATGTCAGCTATGTGTTTTCTGGTATTTGGTATCAGGTCACTCTTGGTAAATTTATCCGTATGTTGTTTGTGTGTGCTAGGGAGGGGCTGTGGTGCCTGGTTACAGATGCTGATAAACCACAGGACAGCTGAAGCGCAGAAGGTAAGGTCTCAGTAATGCTGAAGTTAATGGGAATTCTGCTGTTGATTTTAATAGGGCCAAGGTTATACTGGAGATGTTTAGCTTCCCAAGGTCACACAGAGTCTTAGTGATCCAGCTGGGGATGTAATCAGGTATCTTGGTCTGCACCTTAGCTACAAAGCAAATCTTCCCTCTCTTCTGAGGAGTCAAGTCTGCACAAGTCTTAAGGCTTCCTCTGGAATATATTCCTTTTATGTTCTTGATTCTTTCTTTTCCTCAAAAGCCTGTTTGTAGGCAAAATTATTTCCCTTATTTCTCTTTCCATGATGAAATGGAATCAAATGAATCATGATTAGAGCAACATATGTATTAGAGTAGTGTTTTTATTTTTAATTTTTTTGTAAAGTTTGTTTGTTCAGGAATTGGCGAGGTTTCCTGCCTCATATTTAAACATTCTTGAAATAGCGATCTAAAGAGATGATCAAAAAAGATAAATCTTTAGTTTTACATATTCTGCTGGCTGCAATCACACAAAGCATGGAATGGTGCTATATAAAATAATGCTATTTGTATGGTCATATGTGCAATATGAGCACAAAACTGTACATGGCTAAAGGCAACTTTGATTTTTATATCCAAGCAGTAGTATTACTGAGGTCCACAAAACAATTTAGATGCACACACACAAAACGCTGTTGTGTACTGGTGCAGAGTGGCTGTTGTGGGACCTGGAGCAAGAAATGCAGAGGAACCTCCTGCCCAGCCGACTGGGGATGCTCGGCCCTGTCCCCTCCAACATGCGGGCACAGAGCAGCTGTGTCTCTGGTGTATTTAATAAATCTGCCTCAGGTCTGGCTAAGCAAAGTGGGTTCTGCTGGGCATTTAAGGGATGTGGCAGGTAAGGTTATGTGTTACTTGGGTGTTGCTTGAAAATTCAGCGTAGTTCCCTGAAAGTTCAAAGTTTTTCCTACTTTGGGAAATGAAGTAAATCATGCCCAGTCGGTTTCTTAAAGCAAAATGCAGACTGCTGTTATGGCAATGTAAAAGAAGAGTAAAAGTAAAGATAGAGAACTAAGGTTTAAAAAGATTTCTGTAATTGTCGATTTCAAATGCAGAAGCCCCTTAGGCAAGTGTCAGGAGAAGCTGGTAGGAGGGAAACCAAGAATAGTCTGTAGAAATAACTCCAAAATGCCATAGAAAAATAGAAGGAATGAATCAATTATATGGAGCTTTTAAAGCCATCCATTAGAGGAAAGTAATTCTCTGCTAAATGCCATAGGATGAGGCAAAGGAACTGCAGAAGTAAGTTTATTCCTATTAAACCCTAGCTTGTCTTCTGTAAAGACAGTAATGCTGTCTGTTGACCTGTGTGAATTCTTCAAGATGTATTTATAAATAGTTATTCTGCTGAAATAATTCAAACCTGTAGGTAGGCTCATCGCCGTGATTTTTTTTTTTTGTTTTCAGTGTGTCAGTTCCAGATACACTGATCATCATATTTGTTTAATGTGAAGGCTCGTGCTGGGCATGCCTTTGTGGCTATCTCAACATCACTTAGGTTTCAATTTGTAAAGGTTTGTTGGACATCTGGAAATGATAGCTTATGATCTGACACGAGCAATCATGTGCCGCACCTATCAGCAAGCAGACAGACAGCCAAGGGGAATAGCTCAGGGGCTGAAGTCTTTGCACAAAGTGTCCTTAACTCGCTGCACAATTTTGAATAATAATCCTGCGAATTTCAAACCTGTCCTGGAATTTCCTGAGCAGAAGAAAGACGTTGGAGAAGTTATTTGATGTCTGTAGTTTTAAGTTTTCGTTCAAAAGAAATCACAGTGGAATATGATTCACAGAGCTGAATATGTACAATATGTTGGGAAAACAGGAAAAATTGCTCGTTAATAAAATGTGTGCTGAGGAAATCTTGGGTGCTGGGAGCTGGCAAGCATCATGTACCACCCTTGACTCCTATGTGTAACTTAATTCCAGACAAGGGTTAGGGAAGTAATTATTTGGAATTTGGGGGCATTAGATGATAGCCTAATTATGTATGTCAGGATTTTCAAGGTGATTTTGGATGTGCCAGCTTTGAGATATTTTATGTTTTATCCACCTTAAAGGCCGCTTATTCTCATGAAGCGCACAGAACATGCGCTGACTGCCAGCTCCCTTACCCCGGCAAAGGCCATGCCATGAAATCACTGCTCCCCTTCTGCAATCCAAGCACTTGAGAGCAAGCACCCACATAAAAGCTGCAAGGAAGTATACTGTAAAATCAAAAGTCAGAGCAAAGTCCCCTTTGCTAGACGTTCAAGTAGACCAAAAGAGCTACTATCAGTTGAGGTCCCTGCCAAGGGCATTACCGTGGAGCTGGGCTGATGGTTACGGTGACTCTGCACAATGGTTTTTCTTTTGGGGTTTTTAAAATTTTTTTGCTCCCATTTGGAGTTTTCATAGCAGTGTTTCACACAACAAAGCATTGCCTCGTTTGCTTAGTTCTCAGTGTCATATCAGTTAAAAGAAAGAAGGAAATAAGATTCTTAATTCACCTACAGCTCTTAAATCTCTCCTTAAAGTTGATTTCGTTGTGTTTTGTTTTTATTAAATCATACGAAAATGCATGCGGTTAACTGCCATTAATTACCTTTGATTTAGTAAAAGTAGCCCCTTTGATAATAGCTAAAGCTACAAAAGTGTGTTTTGCAACTTCTTTTTCTAAATGTTGTTGTCATATTTAACACAAGAATCTCTTGTCCTAGCTTTCTTAATGACCCCCTATTTTCTGTTAGATTTTTGTGTGAGACGAGTGTTATTTTACAAAGTGTATTGATGTTCTTGTTCTGTACTTAAAAATAAACAGCTTTCAGGTTTCTTTTCCCCTTTTTATGGATACTTGTTAGTTCATTCATATGACCAGAATGACTTCCTATGACCAATTTAATTTGTATTACAGAACATACAATGTGAAAGCAGTATCTATTTTTCCTGGTTTTCAGACTGAAATGGCTATTGGATTAAGCTGATGGTGGCTTGAGATGCTTTTTGGGGGATTGTTATGGTGTTTCAGCCAATTAAAGGAGAAACTTAGATATCGAATGTTGTGAGAAAATCATTTTCTTTGACCAGCTTGGCCACTGAAAGGAAACTGCCGGTAACATTATTTCTCAGAGAGGAGTGTAACCTATGTATGCATATGTATTTGTTTTCAGCTGTGTCTGCCAGGAAAGCTGGAGAAAGATGTTACTCATTACCTACTTGGAAACATCTGTCCATTTTCAGAGCGTAGCTTTTACAAGGCATGATATTAAACATTACATTTACACATCCTGAAAAGATTTACAAGGGGAACAAAACTGTTACAAACAGTGAAGGGAATGTGGTTAGGCTTAGCAGACAGACATAAATGAACGTGTGTTCGTGGAGGAACGCCCTGCAAAGCTGCTGCTGGAGAGCGGGGGGCTCCCCACCTGGCTTGGGGACAACCCCGTCCGGGGTCTCCCGTCTCTCTCCCTGACGCCCTCCCCCTCTTTTTCCAACCAGATCGAGTACTGCCTACATGGCACAGCTGTCCTGGTTGGCAAAAGTACAAAAGAGGCCCAAAACTGCTATTGCGTGCACACAAACCTACCTACCTCTGCCCCAATAGCGTGCCTAGAGCCCGATGGGCTCCTGTTTGCAGCACTGGCACCTAGGTCAGCAGCTGGAAACTTCAAGAAGAGGATTATGATAAGACCTGAAGTTCAGCTACCAAATTTATCAATTACTCTCAACTGTTATTGTTCCTTTAATAGTTAAGTACTCTTTTATTTTCTGCTCTTTTAGTCATGAAAATTGAACTAAAATACTGACTCAATGTCCATTTTACAAGCCAGTGTCAGAAGGCACTGAGGAGTAAGAAGCCTTACTATTGACTGAAAAACAGATGGTATAATATCATAATATACTTTTGTGCGGGGAGGTGAGCCAGTTCAACGCGTCTCTCCCTTGCCTCACATCCCCTGCACAGACATATAGAAGAGGGACACAGATGACATCTCTGGGCCTAATGGCCCTTCTTCTATTTTTATTTCTCAGTTGGGAGTTGACTGCTTACATTTTTATAGTCACTTGTCCTTTTCAACTCATAGAAGGGCTTCTTTTTCTTCTTTTTTTTTTTTTTTAAGGATAGCCGTCTTTCTCTAGAAAGCTTTCTCCTTTCAGAAAATCTTTAACAGGATTGCACGCATTGTCTCTCTGTTGATAGTGCTGCTTTTAGTATTACACAACTGCGTTTGTCTAAAGGAGATGTTTATTAAATGCAGATACACATTACTCAAATATAAGTTTCATGCTATAATTTTGACCATAGCATCCTGCAATCCACTAGGGCATGATTCGGTAGAAAAATTATGACTGCTTTATGAACTCTGGAAGTCCACATGTGTTACTCAATGCATAGCTCCATTCTCCAGAGATTCCCCACAGGTTTACACAATGCCCGAATCAGATGTCTTTTTTTAGGTTAAATTAGGCTCTAAACCAGTGATATCCTTTAAAATTTTCTGCACTAAAAATATTTGTAAGTCTGCAAGTCTGTGTCTGAGCAGCTTTTAGTACACTAAGTTGCAGGAAACTATTTCCAGGATTTTAATTTTTGTTTAATGCATCCAAATATTATGTGGGAGCATGAAATAAATGGCAGTAATGTTTATAATTTCTAAGTTAACAATATTATTATTACTGTAATAATGTTCTAGTGTGCTTATTTGATTACAAATGCAATCATTCTTAAAATCAGTATTAGACAAATTTTAAGTGGAATTAGTCTTAAGTCTCTAATATGTCACGGTGAAATGTAAGTCTATTTAATTTAGCCGAAGATTTAAATTAACAAAATTATGCAAAGCAGTCAACCTGCTTGAATGTTTGCTTTTTGCTTTAAATATTAATATTTAGATTCTTATTCAGACAAACGTTTATTTCGTAAGTTTGAAATTACAACGGTAGCATGCTTTCGGAAATAACTTATGTATGAGAAGATGGATACCTGGGTACTCGTATCAGAGTGATGAGAAAAAAATGCTAATTGACTTTACAGTTTACGTATCACTCAATGTGGAGAATAATGCATAGGTCTTTGTTGCAATCTAATCGAATCATCTATCAGTTTTTGGCTCCTGTAACACCAATCACGCTAGTAAGCAAATGCTTATTACTACAGAGCTCCACTGGGCCCGGAAATAAAATCAGGCTTTGTTTGAGCTTGTAAATTTCCACTCAGCCGAGACTCTTACCTGAGTTGTAAAATAACTCAGTATGCTGAAATTTGTGGTTGTGCTGGGTCCCAAACATCCGAGTGGCATAAACTCAACATCTCCATCTGTGCTTGTGCATACTTTTTTGGGTGTGCAGTTTTTAAGATGAATCCCGTGCTCAGGAGCTCATGCGGGTCAGAGACAAGCTGCCCACTGGACCCTCGTCTGCCTGTGTAGTCTATCGCCAGCTGCAGATTTTGGATATACACCTTGTTTCTTTTTAAGTTTGGCAATTGTCTAGGAGAATCCATGGTTCACCACTTAAAGACTATGCTCTTCTCCAGACATTTAATGAGGACATGTTAGATGTTTTTTTACTAGTGTTGTTCCCATTTTAGATGGATTCTGGTATGTGATAACATTCTAGATGACTAGAGTGCTTCTTTTTCCAGTTTCCATGCTGACTGTTTATTACAGAGGCTTGCTATCCACCATAGTATCTGGGTATTATTTAGATATTGAAATTTAATATGAGGCCAACAACATAACAGGGAGCCTGGTTCCTATTTTCTTCACCTGTCAACAAACAGGATCCAAGCAATAAGAAATGTACAATTGGGAAAGTCATATTTAAGAGATATCACTCTGCAGCCGAAAGTTGGGCAGATATGGACCTTGTGAGGTCTCAGCAGAAACATGTTCTAAAGATAAGGCTGTTGTATATGACCTCCCTGATTTCATATCCCATGAATTAATGTCTGTGAGTCAGTAACAGAAACATCTCAGCGTATTCCAGCTACCATACTGACACAAGGAAACACCTGGGTATTATATTAGGTGATCTAGAAATAGCTAAGCTGGACAGATGAGGTAAAAGTGGCTGAGGGAAAGTAGTTTCTAAGACGCTTATTCATGTGGTGTTCAGTAATAGTATCCAAAGAGATTTTCAACCTGAAGGATCTGAGGATGCCTTACAGATGACATACTGTCTTGAAAATCCACGTGCCCTGTTTCTGGAGCACATCGTCTCTGGGATGAGGCTTGGAAGCTGTTTCCTTCCTTACACTGCATTTGCACTGACATTTTTTAATAGAACAGAGATTGTGCTGATGGGCTTGTCTGATCTCCAAAAGCCTTTGAGACACACGTAAGCGCTGATGGCCCTTTTTATACAGAACCTGATCTCTCCTGAGCAGCGCTCCTGAGAAATGGGGTTGACTCTGGTCTGCTGAATCCAGTTACTGAGGAATTTCAACCACTGACCGCAGTGAATTATGCTATTATGCTATCTTATAAAAGACACCTTATGAAACTAGAGATTTTATTTGCAAGGTGCGATGTTGACCATTAGCACCAAGCCTAGGAGATTTTGAAACACTGCTTTCCTGTTAAGGCCAACAGGAGTTTCACACTGCAGATCAGTCATCAACTTTGCCAATCAATCAGTTGTGTGTCTGCTGAGAAATTCTCCTGTAATAAGTTGTAATAAAAAGGATATATGTATTTTTACTGTACATGCACTGGTCCTGTCCTGTGGAGTTACATTGGTCCTATGGTCACACAGCACGGAACAAATAAAATAATTTTGCTCTGACAAGGTGCTGTATAAACTGAAGTTGTTAAATGGAAACAGCCATGTTAATTTTACCTTTGAAGAAAACACAAAGGAAAAAAAAAATCAATGGTTGCCAAATAGAAAAGAACAAAATGGATAGGGAGAAGAATAATGTTTTCCAGCAACCATAACAGAGTGTTGCAAAAAAATGTATAGGAAAAAGCCCCTGAAGCACTTAAGGCAGAACAGAAAAGCACAGTCAAAATATTTGTTTCTCCTCTGAAACAAAGGGGTATTTTAGAAATTGTAGCTGCTCTTCCTTCTCTTCTAATCTAACATGATAATGATTGAAAAGGTATTCTTGGATAAATTAGCACACTGTGGTGTTAAACACACCTTGTTCCTCATGTAGGGAGTTGCACTCTTCTTTTTCTACTGCAAATTGCATCATAAGACAGCTAATGTTAGGCACTGCGTCTGGGTAATGACTTGATAAATTACTTGACTCAGTGGTTGCTGACCTCGAGTTTATAATGTGATTTCATAAAAACCTGCATAAAAACCTAATGGAGATAGACATGGGGCTTTTCTAAATATAGCAGCAACTTAAAGAACAGTAAAAAAGATAAGTAGCAAAGTTACCTACCACAGTTCCCAAGTTTCTCATCGACTCTAAGACGCCTGGTTGTGACAAGCTTCTGCTGCTACTACTGACAACTGTTTTAATGTGCTGGAATATTTTAAAGTACTGGCCTGTGAAGGTACACTGATAATAATTAGGAAAACAATATGGGTCAAACATGTAATATCTACCTTATAGTATCTCATATGAAATGGTTTAATAAAGCTGTGACCTCATGCTTATGAGCTGGTACATAGGCTGATAGTACACGTACGACTTGTTTGCCAACTATTTGGTTCTTACGTTTTGAGGGCCTGATTTTTTTCCCCCGCCTTTGTTACTGAAGGAAAAAGAGAGAGAAGTATAGGAATGCATGAGGTAGTGTGTGAAAGATATTTGAAAAAGAACAGAAACCTCCATTTACGGTTTGTTTGTTCATTAATACGGACATTGCCTGCCAATTGAGGTAATGCTGTAGAGGCTTCCTATAACTTGGCCGCTCCTGCAGTGAAGCCACCGGTCTATTTCTGGGACGTTTTATGGAGTCAGACAAGCTGGTGTGTGGATCCCATGAGAGAGCATGTAAAGCTTACTGAGCACTGGAAGGGGAAGGGAGATGTGCAGTCAGAGCCACAAGCATGAGCGTCCATGGGCTCGGCTGTATGTCCCCGCAGTCACGACAGCAACCAGGGCTGGTTATAACAAACCCCAGCGCTGGAGATCCTTCACTGAGTTAGCACAAAGTCAGATTTAGCGAATCACATATCTGGGCCCTGGTCTGAAACTGGCTTGCCTCCATCGAGGAGGGATGCAGTGGAAGTTGGACATGCTCCTGGGGACAGCTTGCTGTGGGATCTTCAGGTCCAGCCCTGCAAGCGACTGAGAGCAACTGCTGAAGTGGCTGAAGGGAGGGAGGGAGAAGGGAAAAGCAGTGACAGGACTAAAGAATGGCGGGGGCTGAGGATTGGGGTGAGCCCCCATGTAAATCCAGTGGAAACAATCCATCACCTGTGAGATATTTCAGCAAGAGATGGCAATAAATTACAAAGGGGTCAATAGCCCTCACATCCAAGATTTAAATTTGACAAACCGCATTAGGTGGAGCGGTGGCAGGCTCCTTGGGTTCAAACACATACCGTCAATTTATTTCTCAAAGCAGCTAAATACATAAAGTGTCTTCTGTATTTTTAGGGATTTTTAAATGTTTGGAATGCATGTTGTGGAACATTCATCCAATGAGTATTTTCTGCCAAAAAAGAGAAAGATTTCTTACAAAGGCACGAGCCTTCAACAAACATGTTGTAAGGCTGCAGAAATGTGGAATTTTAATCCTGACCCCAAACCTGCCAGTTTTAAACTTCGTATGATTCCTCTGTAATTAAAATAATTTCTAAACGCCTCTCCTTGTCTTTTTGGCCTATTGTCTCTCAACCTATCTAGTAACAGGTAGGTATCCCCATCACTAAATCAGGCCAAATGTTGACATGTTCGTGGATGTGGAATCTGAGTTTTTCTCTCATCATTGAAGTTGTCATGTCTGTAGGAAGGCTAAGGAAATTTGCTTTGCCACTGTAGAGTAAAATCTAGCCTGTTTCTTGATCTTTGGTGAAGAGGAATTTCAATTCTACAACTTTTGTTGGTTTTATAAAAACTTGAAACTTCAAAAAAATCTAAACTGCCCAAACCAAAACACTCTGCTAGTTCCTGCTGGATGCGGGTCAGCTACTGCACTCTACTAGCAATGGCCAATCAGTGACGAAATTGGAAACGAGCAAGAAATTTGAAAATTTGAAAAAGTTTCATTAGTATAACTGTAAGTCCAGTCTTGCACTGGCTTGTGTCTGATATTGTACAGAATGGATTTAAAATTCTATTAAATTAGAATACATGTCACTTCAGATTAAAAAAAGGTTTATATTTATATTTTTAGGGTATTCATTATGATATTCTCAGAGTATGTACGTGATCAACACGAGTGCTAGTTACAATTTTATTTGTTCCTCTGGTAAATCAATTATCAATCTTTAAATATCCTCAGGTCTCTCTTAAATAAATAAAGATATCTGGTCTTACATTGAAAGCATATTTTAATTAAGAGTCCTGCTTTTTCTAATTTCTGATGGACATTGCAGTGAAATTTTTACATGGCAGTTGTTCGCAGCCTTGGCATACTGGGCCTGCTCAGATGAACTCGTAACACTTGAGAAATACAATTACTGTTACCACTGTCAAACTTCCTGACTATCAAAATTTTATTTTGAGATCTGATTTATATAGGCCAAATGTAATATTTTTTAAAAAACAACACCCAAACTCAATAATTGTCTGCACTTCTTTCCTCCTTTCCAAGAGCTCAGAGTTCATTATTGAAGTTAATGAATTAGAGTTAACAGCACCATTATGGGAAATATTATTCATTGTATCTTACACCTGAGGAAACAGGTGTGGAGAGAATTTGAGATAGATCTGTAGAAGAACCATGGCTTAGTCCAGATCTCCTGACTTTCAGCATTGACCTTCTTTCAATCTCAAAGGGGTTTTTAGATACCTCCACCCACTAAAGGGAGCATAAAAGTGTTTATTTGGTTAGCACTTTCCATCACACCGTAAGGAAGCAAAGGGATCCAGCCACCTTACAGCACCAATCTATTGACATCTAATCTTTTCTTTGTACTGCTGCTCTCCATCAGTGAAACCTGCCTCTGCCGTCAGCTCCTTTAAAGCTCTGCAGGCTTTGAAGTGCAACTATGCTAAATATGATTAAGTTTAACAGATTTGATTCTTTGTGGAGGGTCTGTGATAGCAGTGCAAGAGAAGCATCTTCTGATGGTGCAGGCCCTCAGCAGAGTACCAGTGCATCATCAAACCAGAGCATGTTCAGAAGTCTCCAATTGCTTTGGCGTTCCCCTCAGCCAGGCTTCAAGTTCCAGTTAAAAGCAGCACCTGCATCACTTTTGGAAACTCTTGAGTGGACTTTAAACTTGATCGGGTCTTGTCTGATTGCAGTCACCTCTCTGCAGTTCCCCAATCATTCACAAAACCAATTAGCTGTGGCCTTCAGTCCTTCTTCCTGGCTGTGGGCCGAGGGAGGGAGCTGAAGTCCATTTTGAGCTCTGAGACGCCAGCTGAGTCCTGCAGCCAGCTTACAGACGTGCTCCAAGGGCAAACAAGCCACAATGCCCTTCCATTCACTTCACAGTTCCTTTTTTCCTGGAAAACAACTGATCTGTGGGCAGGAAAACCATTTACTCAAAAATAAAGAGTAAAATGTTTTTCCTCTTCGATAATGTTCCCCGTTTTTTCAGTAGGTATTATGTTCTGTAATGTGCTGTGTGTGCACCCATTTTGTCATCGCTTTGGGTCATCCTTGCTCACAATTGGTTATTTACTCAGGGGCTTTTGAAATTATTGAGTTGACACATCTGTCAGGCGGCAAAAGCAGAAATGCTAAAAGGTCACTTGGAGAGAAACCAGCTGCTTCAGACAAACCTTTCTGCCTTCAAATAGCGCAATCATTATAGTCTAACAGATGGGGCCTCTGCTTTCATTTCTGTTTTTCTCCTTCACTTCAGGTATTTAGATACACTACCTCATTGCCAGGTCAACACAGGCCTTCTTGTAATTACCTACACAATAGGCAGCTCACCGCTTAAGAAAAAACAGCTCCATTTTCTGTAAATGGGGAACCTGTTTCCTCACAGATATGAGTTACAGAATGCTTGCCACAAACTTTCCTATTAACAGATTAATTTTGACAGCGGTAAGTATGTTTTTATTACTCCTGCTCCAGTCATTACACTATGAAGCATGCACTTAGTACTGATCTAACGCTTCGGAGAGCCTGGGGGCTTCTGGCAAAGATGGTGATACATAGAAGTGAGTGAATAATTCTTAACAAATAATTTATTCAACAAATTTGGACTCCCTCCCTGTTTGGTGAACATTAACCAGGTGATTGTGATTTCCTCTGATTTATTCAATATCCATATTTTTGGAAAAGTGTCCATCCAGATGATTTATATCGCAGCTGGTGAGTAATTGCGATTCCGAATCGAGGTGTTGGGCTGCTGTGAGTCATAAATCACGTGATATTGTTTCTATGCTGTGATTGGGCAAAGAGAGATTGCTTCTGACATAATTGCTCTCCTGTTTTAGAGTTCTCTTTTGGGGAAAAAACTGTCAAAAACATGATTGCTCATCTGTATGTGGAAAAGGAACAATGAGAGGCTGCAGAAGTGTTCAGGTGAATGGAAAAGAAAGGCACTCACCAAGTTTCTTTTATTAAAGAGCTACTTTTCAGAAACCTCACATACATCTACACAAATTCTTGGACAAGAAAAAGCCTCATTTTCAACAGGAAAAAGCCACAACAAGATCAAAAGCATTAAAATTGCAATAGTCATTGTTTCAAAGAATCCAATTTGATTTGAAATCAAACTAATGTCCAAGATGAAAGTTATGTATTTTTACAGAGAGTGCACATTTGAACTGTGTGAAAATCCTTGACTTTCAATAGACGCAGTGGAACATTTTGTTTAATAAAATTCTTGCATTGTGGGCAATAACAGAAAATGGAAAAATTGTACTTTGGGAAGGCCGTTGCTTTATAAATTAAGCAGGTTTGGAAGTGGCACTTTCGAAGTAAGCATGTACCTGTTACGCATCCCATCTCAGAGAGTTTTTAACACCAAGTGGCACCGGGACACAGAAATTTGAAAACAACAAAACTGAACCTATTGTAAAACTGTGATTCTTTGGAAAGAATCTTTACTCTGCAGGGCTGATATAAAGAAAGCTGGTATAAAGAAAGAAAGAACAATTCAGAAGGTATCGTTTGGTTTTGGTGGTGGTTGGTTTTAATGCACTGGCTCGGTTCAGTGATTTTCAGGTAACTGTGGTAGGATAGGCTAACCCTCAAGGCATGGTTAATAAATTTGAGGAGTACTGCTAGCTGTATGAAAATTAATTACAGGAAGGGAATGTTTTAATCAGAAGGATTTGATGAAACTGGTCATAAAATTCTCCATAATGCGAAACCTCAAAAACCAATCTTGCAATTTTGAGAGGCTGACTGCCTGGTAAGAGAAAGGACCAGGACTGCAATCTGAGTCAAGACATTTAGCAAATTGTGTAATATCTAGATTTTCTCTTGACTGAGCATTTGAACTTGCAAAAAAGCAGAAGCAGCTCAGTCCAGGATGAAGCTTTGGAATGGGAAGACAGTGCTTCCCAGCATGCTTGTGTAACACTAAATGCTGCAAGAAAAGAGATATCGTATGTGAAGACGTGCAAAACTCAATAACAGGGTCAGGCAGAAATACCTGAGGAACTAACCTGAACTGGGATAATCTCTGAGAAATGGAAAAGATGCAGAAGAGCAGTGATACATTTTCATCCTTTTTCAAGAGTTTGCAAGGGTTGACGCCACAGCATAGGGTACAACACAGGAAAGAAATATACCCAGCTCAGATGGACTTCTCCTAAGAAGAACGGACACTGCATAGTGGTAATAATACATGTTGAGAAAAGTCCACACAAGTGTATCATAACAGCAAATTGAAATGTGCTTTACTTAACAGGAAACAAGAAGTTGCGGATTCTTTAGAAAAATAAATTACAAAGGAATTCACAGCATTCCTTTGATGTGAATAGGATTTACTACTGTCACTTAATAGCATGGTGGCTGATACGTTACAAGCATTGATACTCCCTGTGGTCAAAGACAGAGGTTTTATGGGAAACCAGTGTTTGGTGAAACTTGACCAGGTGTCACTTACCGTAATACCTTTGCCAAAGTAAACAACAAACATGATCTTGAAATAATAACAATTATTATTATTTCATTGAGGTTTCGTGACCAGAAAGCAAAATGCAGGTGGGTGAGTGTGGAGTGACAGGATGCCCTCAGGACTACTTGCCAGCACTGCAGTAGAAACAGGTCCAGAACAGGGTGTCCTAAGCTTGTCCAGATCCATGTAAAGTCTGGACAGAGACTGATTTCTGCAGAAAGCAAAGGTCATTAGCACAGGGAGGTCAAGATCCTGTGCTCCAGACTCCCATTTCACAAGTTGAGGAATCCGTAGGTCTAGAAGTGCCAGGACGCTGCTCCCTAAAATGATACTGAAAAATATATTTCCATGAATACACAAAAGTTATTCAGAGACTGAAAGATCCAAGGAAGGGCCAGTACTTGTCCCAACTGAATAGTGATACTGAGGAAGTTGTCAAGGCTTGGAAAACACAGGCTAAAGTCAAGCAAAAGAATCCATGTTGGCACAGGAAAAATTGTTCTCCTGGAGCAAAGTATGCACAAAATTGTTTAGAATAACTGGAAAACATTATGTACTTGTCCTAGATTATTATCCTCATGTCAGTAAGATAGCTTTACTAGAAGATACTACAACTAAACTGTGATTATGCTTGTCAAATGTGTTTACACTAGACATGGAATACCTGGCATAGCGATGCTTGGCAATGAAGTGCAGCTTAGTAGGCATGAGTGCTGGCTGGTGGTAAATTTGGGGTTTAGATCTGTAATCCCCTGCCTTTTATTTACACCGGTCCAATAGGCAGGTTGAAAACAGTGTCAGTGTAATAAATCTTCTCTCAAAAAGAGATTGTGAAGTCAGAGTCTAATCCATAGTGAGGATAAACTGGTAAATCGCTCCAAGAAAATGATGCTGTGTGTAGCTGTGAGCAGAACCAGGGGTTGAAAATGGCAGCGATGTCCTGGGAATCATCAGTCTGATGACACCGTCATCACACTGAAGGGAGATACACATTCCCACGGCTTTACAGCTTGCAAGGTAAGGGACAGTGACTTAAGTATTTTTTTCCAGATAAGGTGTTATGCAGGTAATATTTGTGGAAGTTTAAAAAAGAAAAGCATGAGGATATTGTATTTTCAGACAAAAGCAGCCTGCGTGGTAGCTGCTGCTGTTAGGGAGGTGGTGGAGCGCTATGTGCGGCGGCGAGAGGGCTGCACCTCTGAGCCCCCCTTCCTCCACGGCAGCTCTGTTGAAGGGTGTCCTCTTGCACCAGAACAGAAATGAGCACCTGAAATAAATAACGTGTCATGATGGTTCCTGTGTGTGCGTCTTTAAGGCGCAGGGATGTACTGAGGCCTCCAGAGCCTTTTGTATTCGAGTTATTGGCTTGAATCGGGTCTACGCAAGTCACTGAAAGTCATTACCAGCCTAAGGTTGTTCTATGTCCAACGTGAAATGAACTGGTTGTGCTTGACAGCTGGGATAGAGCTTAGATGCTTAGATGCAGAGCATATTGCCATCAGGTTTTTTCACAGTACACAGCAGAGATTCTCCTTTTTTTTTCAATTCCCTTCTTACCATCAAATATTCTGTAAGACTTGCTGGGAGCTAGACTGTCAGTGTTCAGCCTGGAAACTATTTTCTGCGCTGCCCAGGAGTCCCTGGTCGGGGTAAGCCTGTGAGATAAAAGCAGGTTGAGATGCTTTGAGGAATGGTGGCAACCTGAAATCACTAAAAACCCTGAGGTTAAGGAATTTACACCAACGGGAACAGAGTGTAGCTTGAGTTAACATTATTTAATGTCAGCTTCATCTGGCCTCTTTTAAAAATATCTAAAATAAAAAATGCTTAAAATTTATACCTCCTAACTTGAAACCTAGGTGTTTCGTGATGTGAGGATGTAACATTATTATCATCCATCATTAAATCCACCGAGTGTCAAACTTATCACCTTGACACTTTAATGATCCTTAAGATGTCCTTGTAAAAGCTGGGTACCATGGCAACCACTCAAACACAGGGCCTTGGCACTGCTGAACTTCTCTTAATAAATCAGGCATAATTGGCATCTATGTATTATAATAAATTAAAAGTTATTCAACTGGAATGATTTTATATTGTACAATATTAAGTCATTAAGTTTGCTGTTCTGATCTCTCCTTTGTGATATAATTCCTGCGTGTGCTTTTTGACACAGAAAATTTTATCTCCTCCTCTTGCAAAAGATAACTGGGGGATTCGAAGGTGCAGCAAATTCGTGTATAGTCTGTCACCCCCAGCCATGCGGGTTCATTTTATGGTTAAACCAGGACCCCACTGAAATGATTTATTCCCAAGGACCAAGGTAATTAAATTAAGCAGATGAAAATTACCCGTACTCAAGGCACCCGTGATCCTTCCGAGGTGATCTGTCCTTCTTCCCCTTGTCCTCAGCTTCATCCCCCTGCTCAGCCTGTAGACCTGCACAGCAGCCGGGGTGGATTGGCTTGGCAAGGGGTGGGGGGGGTTTGCCTGGGTGGCCCCCAGGTAGTACCTGGGGAGGGCGAGAGGGGATGTGCCATTCCCATGCTCTTGATGTGGTGCCAGCGGTGCCCAGCTCTGCGCCCGCTCCATCTCCACTCCGTCCTGCCCTGTCTGCTCCAGGTCACCCATTGGAAAAAGTCCGGTAGGGAATTACAAACCCTTGAAGGTAGGAGCCTGTAGTCACTGGAAAGTAGAAAGTACATGCAAAGAAAATTGCCATATACCCAAGCTTTTCCTACCTATTTTGTCCTCTATGGCAATACCAGCTGCAGACAACAGGGTTTGAATTCGTTGCCTTTGGGCTGCAAAAGGTCACCGCGCTATCTGTACAATATTTTCTGGGAATAGACTGCCTGAATGGAATATCAAATGTTGGGTGCAAAACACAAAGCATATTAAAAATGTTCCCATAACAGAATGAACAGGGCTAATTTTGAAACAACTTCTCCTTTCTTTCTTTAAAGATCTTTTATTTGATTGATTTTCTGAATGGTTCCTTCATGTCACTGAGTTGTAAATCTTTCAAAAATTAATTATTTTGCCACTAGGATGTCTGCAGTGGGTACCATGGGAAATTTTCATTTGTTTTCTTCAGATTTGGATTTTTAAATGTCTACATTTTAAAGTATAAATCTATTCCAGTAATGAGACTGTGAAACAGAAAAATAGGACTTTTTATTGTACTGTACCATTTGTTCCTTAGCATCCAGCGGTGTTCCCACAAATAGCTGAAAGCATCACTGAACCTCAGCAAGTTGAGGATAGCAATACTCCCTCACGGCTGGGAGTGCTAAATGACTTTGCAGAGCTATTGGCTAGAAAGAGAGCTTTTCATGGACTTAGGCGTGAGGAACTCAAGGATAAACTGGACAGATCTTGGCCCAGTGCTCCCTGTCTTGACTTTTGTGACACAGAGAGATGGAGAAATCCCAGTAGCTGGGCTTTTTCTAAGGCGCTGCAACCTTCATTTTTCTAGCCAGGAGACAGTCTGCTCCCATGTGCTCCAAAGACTTGAGATAAAAGGAACATGATGGCAGACTACGGAAAAAGACCAAGAGAGTAAATTCACCATGACAATGGTGAATGCTATGTTGGTAAGAAGTGGGAATGCAGAGATTTGTCAGGTTCTCAGCCAAGTCACTGTGAGCTCTGGCTGACTGAGGTGTGCCTGAAAGCTCACTCGTTACCTTGTGCAACCAGATTTTGTGACTCCCGTGTGCTGATTTGTTTGGCATGTTCAGTTTTCACTTGATGCCACAGTGATGGCTTTCTGACCTTCCTCTGATTTGATACCGAATAACAATGAAGTCAAAATTATTGGTCCTTTAGAAATGTTTGTTAGTCCATTTACTAGCAAGCAATTCATGTGTGAATGCTCTTTTTGTGGGCACAAGGTCTCTGTACACTTTAACAGTGGTGGCACAGTAGACAATAACACGTTTCTGTATAGGTCTGCATTAGGCATGCCTAAGAAGTTCTCAAAACAGCAGAGTGTTTGTGCATATACTTAATTTGAAGCCTGTTTCAATATTTCACTGATAGAAAAATCCTGCAAATACTTATGCAGGTGTTTATCTGGACTGATGAGCCGTTTAAGACTGGTCATCTAGACAGTGAAGTTAAGTCAAAACGTAAACATCTACCTGTGTGTCATCATGATTTTAACTATTATCCTGATTGCCCTTCATGTCCAATTGTTTCTTTGGCTTTTCAATGTCACTTTATATTCAGGTATCAGCTCTCAAGGACAAAGAGAGGGTCTGAGTTTTTGGTGACAAACAGCTTTAGCACACTTGAAGATGCTCAAAAAGAATGTGAATCATTAAAGAGATGTTAATAGTCCCCTTCTTTCACCTCTGCTGTGCACTTACATCACACAGTACATCCAACAGTTGAGAGAAATAAAAACATATCCTTGGTCACAATAACATTACCAATGCACAGATAATTTTATACATGAAAAGTTTATTTTTGAAATATGTTAAGTTTATCCACACTTTTATTTTTAAAAGCTTCTAAATTACTATCAAATCAAAATCTAAAGAAAGTTGAATTTCATTACCGAAATTCATGTTTTAAACTGAGAGCCAAGTTTCAATTTCTTCGATTTCTCAAAAAGCCTATTTATCATCCCAAATTGAAAAAGTCACAGAATTTCAAAAATAGTATTTTCATGAAATCATTTTCCTAGTCTTATATAAACTTTTAATAAAAGTACTTTGGATACTGATACACAAAGACTAATGTTTGCCTCTATAAAATATTAAAGATCCCAAAGAAAAATGCAATGTCGTAAAAGTTGTTACAGTACAGTTTGCCACGCTAATGCCTAGCATGATAGATGCTGGTATTTTAAAAATACACTTCTGAAAGGTGTTGCTTGCAAATAATTTCAGGATGATTTTAGGATATTCTTCCACACACTCTTACAACTCGCTACTTTCACAATGCCTTTCGCTACTGATGAACTTTGCTTGTGAAGCCCTTGTGAAGGTGCTGTGCATTAAGCAAAGGAAGGACATTGTAGGATGGTGGACGGGAAAGTAGAACAGAGGTCTGTACAAGAGAGAGATCTTTAAAGTTTAAGTGATGGTTTGGGACTGGAATAATGGCACTTTGACTGCCGCGTTGGTACTTTGACTGTAGCGTTATCATTATTGGACCCCTTGTTTCTGCAAAGAAACTTCGTATTTGTTATCACATATGAAGTACCTTAGCTGGACTCAAACTCCTTCTGCTATCCTAGCAAAAGTTTCCAAATAGCATCCTTTTTTAAATTTTCTTTTTTCCTAAAGAGGAGTTGCTGCTTTAGATGTGCCAGGAATTCTTACATTCAGCAATTACCCATGATATCTACATTAAAATGTTCATTTTGATCTAATGTATCTAATGGAAAAAATGATTATCAGGTTGGTATGTGAGATAATTTATAAAAAGCTAGTACTTTCCCATCATATCCACCATTTAGGAACCTTAGCCAAGCCACTGTAGTATCTGGTAGATGCTATCCTCCAGGCTTGCTACTTGCGACTGTTTTCAGGGTGCCGTTTTGGTTCTTTATAAATAGGGCTTTTATTAAAAAGAAATAAAGGTAAGGGAAAGCCTTAAAAATATGAATTTGGTGCACCCTGATGCAGCTGATGTCAGTGATGCTGATGCTGAGGGATACAGCCTGCCTGCTCATCAGTGGATGTTACATTCAGACGCTAATGATTTAAATGCCTACTTTATTAGAAACTTCAGTGGTTGTATAAAAATGGAAGAAAGGAGTGAGAAAGTAGCATGTGATGTCTTGCAGCACTTCACTCTTGAGCTCTTGCCTACACCAGTGTTTCTGTTCATGATTTCCTTTGCAACCAACATTTTTCTTTTTCTTCTTAATAGAAAGAGGAAATCTGATGTCTGACCAAGGCAGCTCTGGCAGCCTCTGCGTTTGCCTGTGCTTTAATTCAGTGTGCGCCAGCGGGTGTCCAATATTCACTTCTTGATGCTTATATATTGTGTTTCATCTGCTGTCATCCTCGGAGCTAAAAAGTGCTGGTTCCTCAGCTCAAGTTTTATATCTGTGCGGGAGAGCAGAAGTGTGAACTGTGACTGCAGCTGGTACAGACCCCTGCGACGTAGCTTTGATCTGGTTAGTTTCCAGTTCCAGCTTCCAGTACCAGCCGCAGCCTCCCAGTACGAGGCTCATGCACCCCGTGCGGAAGGGAGTTGCACTGTGCCTGAACTCCTTTCAGTCTCTTCCTCTCAAGTTGAGGTCTTGTTGCACCAAAAAAATGTGCCTGATTAATTTTCCCAAAAGCTGCGCAGTCTGAGTGGCTTCTCCTCTAGGTGCTAAGGGCATCCCGAGGCAGCAGAAACTGGCTGTCGGGTAACGGTGTGCAGAATACAATCTTATTTGTTTAATTGTTTGTTTGTTTTCTCCTTCCATTATGAGATCCGACTTGTAGGTTGTCAACATCTCTCTGTGTGGGTAATAGCATGAGCGCGACAAGGATGGCTATGAATAATTTTACACCTAATCGTGTTGTGATGCGTGCGGACTGTGTCTTTGATATTTGTGATTTCTGTGTTGCGTGCTTTTAACTGAAGGGAATTTCCTCTTCCCAGGACAGAAGGGTGACTGCTCTGTCCTCCAGACTCTGAGGACTCACCCTGCCACCCCTGAGGGCAATGTGGTCTCTTACGCTTTCTTCCTCTTTCCCATAATCTAAAATGAATTATTTTAAGAAAAGAATAGTTTTATTTTGATTTTCTGCATGGGAGTACCTCATGCATAATTAGCTGTGGACACATTAGAATTGTTCATTGCTGGTCTGTCCCTAAAAAACAGTCCAGCAGATTGACTCTTGGGAAGAGTAATAAAAGAGGAATCAGATACTCTGAGTTAAAAATACTTCTAAATCAAGCTTTTATGGTTGCTCTTGCAAGCATGTTTGTTCATCACCACTTATCTGGATTTTTTAGTTTATTGGAAATTAGTAGTTGTTGAGTAATGGTGAAAAGGTGTCTTCCTGCTTTTACAATAAGACCAGTAGCAGGTATTTAGAATATCCCTGTCCCCTCATCATGCTGCA
Source organism: Fulmarus glacialis (assembly GCF_000690835.1). Lineage (NCBI taxonomy): Eukaryota > Metazoa > Chordata > Aves > Procellariiformes > Procellariidae > Fulmarus > Fulmarus glacialis. Next base: position 27,070 of record NW_009205847.1, on the reverse strand, counting down.
ATGCCATTGTCACTTTTATCATAAAAGAATTATGTATCTCTGTATATGAGAAATGCATTCTAGAACTACTCTGAATTAGTTTTTAATGTACTGTGACCTTGAATTGCCCCAGGATATTAATGCTAAATGATTACTTCTGAATGCTTTTTGAATAGCTGCACAGAGCAATTAAATGCACCATACATCACACATGACATAGTTAAACGCCTCTTCTGGTCAAGGAACCTAAACAGTTCTTTCAAATGACAGTAATTCCATGTTACTAAAGATAAAAAAAAAAAGAAGTCACTTGTTAGTATTAAGATAAGCATAACCTGGAAGAGGTTATAACCTTTGCCTGAGATGGAACAAAATAAAAAGGTTTTCTTTATGGTGATCTATAAGGAAGATCACTATAAAACCAATGCCCCATCACACTGCATTTTCTCTCTATGCAAAGGGAGGAACAGAAATAAATTCCTCACTTTCTGACAAGTTGCCAGTTTTTTTCCTATAAAATAAAAGAATAAAGAATATGGCTCATAAAATGGGTATAAAATGTGGACACTGCTATTATGTACGTTATATTGCACAGCAGTTGATTTTAGAATACGGAATGGCGTAAATCTGATTTCTGCAAAACTGCTTTATAAAATTAGTGGAGTTCAGAAGTGATCACAGGGACCAAGATTACTCTGGTAACAAGAAGAAAAAGCCTTTTGCTTGGGTTACTGATTCAAATCTGACCTGTTTTGGTTTCCTTAAAATGTTGTGACTCCTTGAAAGTATGTGCTATTTCAGATGCAGTGGCAATTTTGGCTCAGGTCTTAGCAGACATATCACCTCTTTTAATATTCAGTGGGTATAGATGTTGAGCTTGACTGTTTCGGTGTGTTCCCAATAAAAATCAGCACAATTGCTTGTATTACACATCAGACACCGGTGACAAGTGCCTGATAGACTCAACTTTCAGACTGCCCCCCAGCCCATTGCTGCAGACCATTTCCTCACCTCCAGCCTGTCTCCTGGCAGTGACTCCCACCCCATGCTGAAGCTGCAGCATCCCTTTCCCTGTCCCTGTTCCCCTTCCCAGCACCCTCCAGGCTCTGCTGAGGTTGAGACATCATCATGTGTCAGGCGAACTGTCTAAACCACAAAAATGTTAATGGCAAATACATATTGACCTTGAAAATAACTCCTGAGTAATTCCAAGGAACTGAGCAAGGTCCTATAAAAAAAAAAAAAAAAAGAATATAAAGCGTGTGCAGGGCACGCTTCATATGAGATTTCCAGCTTTTCTGGTGCTCTTGCTCAGGTTTTGCAGTGGGCTGAGTTGTGTGCGGTGATGTCCACTGGATGAAAAGGGTTACGGAAGTGGGGCTGTGAAGCCCTGGTAAACAGGGCAGGTTTTGGAACCTGGCTTTGTTAGCTGTGTGCTGCAGGGACCGAGGGCATCGCTGGGGGAAGGTGGGCGGTGGCAAGCAGGAAAGGTGATTGCTAGAGACAGCAGTTCATTATGACAGTCCTGCAGCAGGAGAGAAGCCCGGAAAGAATATGTCAAATAAAGAATCCATTTCTCTCCACGTGTGCTTTAACTTGCACACACTGAGAAGAAACAACCCAGCAACTTCCAGAAGCACACACTGGCGGAGAGTAGGGAGTGAGAGCCACCCTTGGTAGGGGAATTGGTTATTCAGCTCTAAGATAGTTTTCACTGCATGTTTTCAGTGTGAAGAAGCACAGTGTTGTATGACTGGAGTAGAGTGTGAAGACAAGCTGTATGTGCTTTACAAAAGGAGCAAAAAGATTTTATGGTGAAACAGATTTGATGCTCCAGCCTCTAAAATCAGCTGCTATGCAATGAAATTTGCTTTTTGGCTGCCCCATGTCAGCCAGTGAGGATGTAGGCGTAAACATCTTTGAAAAGTTAGAGCACGAGTTAGACTAGCCCAAGGCAAGCAGAACATGCATGACTGGCACTTGCACGGCAGGTAATCCAAGCAGACACTGACCTTGCCAACGTTACATGACAATATCTTTTCTAGAGTAAACTGACCTTGAATTTCCCAGCAGTATTAGGTTCCAGCAGGCTTCTCTGCAGCTTGAGGACAGCATGGTTCTCTTCTGTTTGTTGTAGAGTTTGGAAATGTTTGATACGGTCAGCACAACTGCCTCTCCCCGTCCCATCCCTGATCTTTGATTTGCCCTTGGCCTCAGAGATCGTATCACAATCTCAAATTACATAGACTACTTATCATCTCATGGCCTTCATGGAGTCTGTTAAATTGTAACCTGCCTTTGCACATATATGTGGATAAGAAAGTGTCCTGGGCAACATTTCTTGCTTACTGGCCTGGGGAAGGGTCAGTGACCATCATAGCCTATATATGCAAAATTTACTTGGTGAGTAAATTTTCCAAAATCGGGGAGGAGGAGGAGGCAGGACTGATGCCCTTCATCTTTCTCTGCTTCACTAGAAGGGGATAATCTGTGCCATTCAGCTGGCGCAGTCTCTGCATCCCCATCTGCTGCAGCCTCCTTCAGAACCGAACTCCTTTGCAGGGACTCCTGCGGGACTGGTTTTACACTCACCTTTATTTGCTATGACTAAGGTTTACTAAAACTGGGCTATATTTTATAACTTTGCTTTAGCTTCTCCACACCCCAATTTGATGTTAAACCTTTTGCTTTTGTTAATCTGAAAAAAACCCACCCAAAACACAACACCAAGCATTTTTTTAACATTACTTAAATGATGAAGATATCAATGATGAAGATGTAATTTCATTATTAGTTGTTTCTCTGGAAAATTTGAAGCTTCATGAAATGTGATTCCGTAAATTTAAACAAAAGGTAGACATTACTAGAAGCTGTTTTTATGGGACAGAATCAGATTGCAGATTAACTTTGTCAACCTTAAACAGGAGTAATAACTTTTGAAGGGGCAGGTCTCTCTTGTCTGAGTGATCTTAGAAGTTTCTGGTGTGATGAACTCCAGGTACTGTGGAAATGGTGCGCTTTGCCTCCTTTTAAAGAAATGAGTAAATTAATCAGTCTTTTTCTTCTCACATTTGTATTCACTGCATGCATTCTTCCATGAAGGCTGTGCGGTCTAAAGGATGGAGACCACAACAAGAATCTGCATGGCCAACTGGGAATCTCTTTCCTGTTGTTTATCTGGCAGAACTGACAAAATCAGTCTTCTCATTTTTCTTCATTAATTTCTCTCTCTATCCCATAGCTGTGTGTAGAAAAATTAGTTAATGGGACTAATTCTGTTTTCATTTACACTAATGTCATTATGTGTGATACCTGATGAGATCAATGAAATCAAATAAACCTGAAGAAACTGCTGAGGCCAGAATCACAGACAGTATTTGAAAACCAATAAATACAATCTTTCAGCCAGGATCTAGTGTCTTGTGTTTTTTTGTATTCCCTATGCATTCCTAGTGACCTCATTTTTTTTTCTCCGGGTATGTGCAACACTGCTCAATGTCATTATCTCAGTTTTGTCATTGCTCAATGACATTATCACATTGTTCAATGTCATTATCCCAGAAACGCAGCCACTTCAAAAAGTGGATGGACAGTTATGATGCTTAACTGTACCACAACACTAACATTGCCTAGAACAAAATGAAATTGTTCTTTCTGCTGTTGTGCAACTACGGGATAATTTTGAAATGGAGGGATAGGACACAGTTCTGCAGCTATGGCTTGGGGCTTTCCAAGGTAAGGGGACCAATGGTTTCACCTGTAGGAAGTCTACTGAAGTAGATTTGCCCAATTATTTCAAATTTAATTTTGTTATCCTATTTTTTAGGTAGATGACTTTAATGTAATCTTTAATTAAAATTAAATCTAGCTTTCTTGTGTTTTAAAGTTAACATAATTCAACTAAATCCCCCATTTACTCAGTTTTTGTTGGACACAGTGTATTTCTCTAAAACTTTTTTCAGTCTCGAGCATATTTTTAATGCTGGTATTGGCTTCACTTCTTCATATCATTTTTATCTCTTGAACTATTACAACTTTATTATTATCATTACAGTAATGTGGTGGCCAGAACTGAACACAAAACTCTCAACTCCCTGCCAGAACCTTATATAATAGGAGAACAATGGATGAATGTTGTTAATTTTAAATGCAAAATTATAAATCAATTACAGTGATGGCAAAAGCCCTTCGTGACATGCCACAATTTACTTTCAAAGACATTTAAACCTATTTCACATGCTGAACAATCTGTAATAAATTATGATTTTTTTTCCTCCTGAAATGAAGCTATAATTATGACAGTTGAATTCTTGTTCTGAGAAATAAGGTGGCATTTAATTCCTTGAGAACAAATGACACTCACAAAAGAACAGTTAATTATTCTCAGCTGCAAAAAAAAAAGGGGGGGGTAGGGAGAGAAAAAAAATATGAAAGAGAATGTGGTAGCACTTTATGTGAAGTGGCTATTAATGAATCCTTAATGAAAACTGTACTGCAATTGAACTTTGCTTGGTGTCCATGTGATTGAGTGACAATCTTTAAGTCCAACCCTTCCCATAAAATCAAAACCACATTCAGAGTAGGAGTAAAATGAAGGGATGTATCTTCAGGAAATATAACTTCTTTGTCACCAAATCTTCAATATGCAAAGAACAAAACACAGAAAAACTCTGATGCCAATCGGATGGGCAACCCAAATGTCTAAGTCGACTCTGCATTTTCAGGTTGTGCTGCAATGGTACCACGGTACAATTAGTCCTAATAGTTCTTAATTTCCATGCTTACTATTACAAGATGAATAATTTTGACTTCTGCTGGTATTAATAGGACAGTAAAGAGGAATGCTAACCAGTCAGTTCCCTCACAAATATGCGACCATGCGCTTAACTCTTCTTGCATGCATGACTCCTACCGTGCTCAGCAGGACTGTGCAACTATTACAGGGTAAGAGACTTGCCAGATCCAGAGTTTCTTCCCTGAAAGAACTGATCATCCCAATTATCTGCTGTAGCCTTGCAACAACCAGTGCACAGCTGAATGTATTAGCATAGGTCATGCTGCGCCTCATATTTTCAGTTCTAGCTGGTTGGTGACGAGATGCCAGTCTTGCTAATCTGCCTCCCTTCCTTAGGGGAGAGAGGCAATTCAGAAGGGCCATACCAAGTGGAATGCCCTCATCCTTCTTGGTTCAATTATGATTTGTGAATTGGCTAATTTGGGGGCTCTCTGAAATGTAGTCGGAACAACACAGTTGCATGTAAAACAAGGCCTAATGCACTGAGTTACATTAATGTTAAATCAAAGATGATTGGATTAATTTGCTGTTTCATTTTATCTTCCGTGCACGTGTGGTGCTGGCAGAATTTCATAGCTTTTAGAAAAATTAACTGAGAACTATGGGAAAATAATACAGGCAAAAAGACTTTTGCATCGGGTCTTTCTGCTAGTTGTTAAGGGGTATGCAGTCTGAAATCGGGAGGTTATAATGTATTTCTTAATATTTGTATTTTTTATATAGCACATAAAAGATAGGAAAATGAATTGATCATACAGTATGTGAGGTACTGGATATTATAACTGCTGATTATACCTCAGGGAGAAAGCACAGTTTCCGTAAGACTTTCACCACAACAAAGCATATGAGAAAAAATGGTTAATTTCTAATGTGGAAAAAGGAGATACTGTTAAAAATGTAAAAGTACACACTTTAAAATAGTGTTCACATATTTTTCATTTTGTCACATTTATTTTCAAATCTGGTTAAATCCCTTGGTAGAATGACATAATAGAACAGTGTTAGACCCATATGGAAACTCACACTATTGGGTAATTTATTTTATTTGTCCACTCAGTTCTGATAGCAAACAGAAGATTTATTAATGCAACGTAAAATATTCGCTGGCAGGTAAAAGTAATTCTGTTAATGAACATGATTAGAACAGCAGCTGGAATACGGAAAATGCAGCGTTTGCAAGATCTGTGGAATTAATAGACCTTAAAATACTTGGGAAATCAATTAAAAGGCATCTTCAGATTACAAAAATGACTGTGCATGTGTTTAACTTGAAAACGAACAATAAAAGAATAAAATCCATACTTCCTCAGCAAGAACATTTCAAAGTGCCTTTTCCTGACCAGTAGCAGAGCTTGCCAAAAGATTTGGGGAGCAGATATTTTTCCACGGCTTTTAACTGGGGAGGTACAATGCCAGAGAGAGCTTGAGGTAGTTGGAAGTTTGCACTTCTTCCTTGTCCCTCCTCCCTTAGGGCATACTCACACTGACTATGTATTTTCTGTATTTATAAGATTATTTATATCCCTGTGTGTGGGGGATAAACGTCCATTAAAGTTGCTTTGCTGCTACTGCAGCTGGACTCGTTGGCGAGGGCTGGCTGCTCCTGGGGAGAAGAGCTAAGGGTGGTGGCATGGCTGCAGGGTGATGTCCCCACCGCCCTGGGCCCCATCCCACCACCCGCAAGAGAGGTGCGCAGGGCAAATCAGTGATGGGACCAGATTTGCGGAGAGCATGAGCTGTGTCCCTGTTTGGCTGCTGGTGATACTGTTGCCCTGCCACCGAGCTGCTGGGGCAATGTCCGTGCCTGGGGACCACCAGCCTTCCTGATCACACCAATGGGCTGGCAAGCCTTGGTCGGGAGAAGGTAGGAGGCGGAAGAAACACCTGATTATTTTGGTGCTTTGTACAGCCAATTTCCACGTCAGGTTCGGAGCCTGGGGACCGGCTCTTCAGTGAGCGAGCTCCGGGGTGCGTGGGGACGTGGTGTGTGTGTGCTCCCCTGGCCCTGCAGCCTGACCCGCCATTTCAGGCAGGGCGCGGTGACCCGCTGAGCCTGCCGCTCTGCGCCCTTCGGCCAAAGGAAGTTGTGCTTTGAGAGGGCCGCTCGGTTTCTCTCTGCTTTCCTGAGCCTGGCTGCCTCACAAGGAAACATTTTCCCAGACAACCAAATGTGGTGGGGTTTTTTTTAACTAAATGTAATAGCAGATATTTTTTACTCTGTGGATTTTTAGTGCCACTTTCTCTCCTTGGGCTATATATTACTGTAGAGCTCTACCCCTGTGAAATAGGAAACTGGTCTGTGCTGTTCTTTCTCATGTAGTCAGTACAGAAAAGTTATGGATGTGATTGTGCTTTCATTTCCAGTTGTTAAGCCTTTTAGCCTTTCTTGGCTCCTGTAGGAGTGAACTTAGTGCTCTGGAAAAGTAAGGATGCAAGGCGATATCCTCTGCTTGGTGACATTTCTGGTCCAGCACGAACAGCAACATGCATCCCTGTGCCAACCTATTTATTTGTTTATCCAAAGATACCATCTCTTGGGAAAAAATAATGAAACAAATAATATGCATTCCACTTTTCAATCAACTATGGACCTCAAAACATAATCATCTTCCCTTGAGACATGCTGCAGATTTTGGGCTTTTATTTACCTGAATGTGTCACTGATGATCTAAGCTTGGCAAATCTGGTATGGATTTAGGATATTTCTCTGCTATGGCAATATCAGATGCAATCTTGTTTTGTTCACTAGAATTTGGATCTGCATTAGTGATGAAAGTATTTGATACAGTAACACAGGTAACGTCATTAAAGGCCAATGATCGCAGAGGAATAAAGAACTGAAACAACCTAGGATGAATCTCATCATAAGCGATATGGTGTATTTATATCTACATAGACACTCCAATGAATAAGAACCACTCTGCTGCCCACCATGGGCATAATCCAGCCCATGCCAAACCAATACAAAGCACAATATGCAGAGAGTATTTTGGGACAGTTACATCGCCTGTGAGCAGGTAATGGTGTTTAAGTGGAAAGACAATTTATGAAGTTGATTTACAGCTTTCTTCTCTTTAAAGAACCATATGCTTACCTATACTTTCAGAAGAGATGAAAATTCAAGGATCTTGTCCAGGCCATGAACAATTAGCACATGTCTGTCTGGGAAGGCTTTTTTTTTTTCAGAATTTCCTGAAGGAGAGTGTTATACAAATCACTATTGTCGCAATCACCAAAGCAACACAAAGAGTTGCAGATAATTTTTAGCACATTTATCATTCAAGAAATTGGATTCAGGCCTGAAAGAGATATCTTCTTATATAATGCATTCATTAATACCTGGTTATCAGTATAAGACAGTACAATACCTACTTTATGCCAATAGCAAGAGTTAGGATTGTTTGGAGTGCAACAGGATCTGAAAGATGTAATGCCATCAAGTAGTTTGCTTAAGAGAATGGAAGGTCTAGTACTCCAGGTGCCAAAAATGCAGTGTTCAAACATCATTTACTTTTACAGAGAAATCTGTTTCAAATCAGCATCCTGGTCCTTTTCTGTAAGAGATCCCAGTTAAAGGAGATCGCTATTTTTTTCTGTTTGGAAAAAAATAATCTAAGTAATTTTATCCTTTTAATGCTTTTTACATACAGTGAATTCCTTATTTATGCAAACATGATGAAAAGGAGTTAGACGGAGATAGAGTGTGCACCGCCTAATGAGTTTCACAATACATCGTGTTCTTCCCATGCAAGTGAATGAGGGAGGTGAGATATACAGAAGACCCAAGAGCTGCTGAAGTCCTCAAATTCCTCTGAAGGGAAGATTTTCCATGAGATTTCTTTCCATTTATACTTTCTCCCAAAGAAGATGCAGAGCTGCAGTCAAACCATGAATAAAAGTCCCTGATTCAATGGGGAAGGAAGCCCTGGTGAGCAGAGTACGAACCTCAGTGGACCAGGGTAAGCCCAGGCTACCTCCTTCCAGCACATACTGCAGGGGATCTCCTCTTTCCCCTTGAACTTTCCCTAAGGTGGGAAGTCTTTAAGAATATGAGCTGAGAAATGTTTTTGTCCATATGCATCATCATTGGGTCTTAAAATCATATAATCATAGAAACACAGAGCGATTTGGGTAGAAAGGGACCTCTGGAGGTCATCTCGTCCAACCTCTCTCAGAGCAGGACTAATCAGGTCAGGTTGCTCAGGGCTGTGTCCTCTCCAGTCTTGAACACTTTCAAGGATGGAGGCTCACAGACTCTCTGGGCAGCCTGGTCCAGTGTTTGACCACCATTATGGTAAAAAAAATTTCTCCTATTATTGAATCAGAATTTCCCATGTTCTGGCTTGTGTCCTTTGCTGCTCATCCCGTCACCACACACCTCTGAGAAGAGTCTGGCTCCCATCTTCTCTGTACCCTCCAATACAGACATAGTAAGGTCTCCCCTGAGCCCTCTCCTCTTGCAAATACTGCTCTTATCAGAAAACTCTGTCTCTTGGGAAGTGTGTGACAACATTTTTCTAGGAATGAAAGTGGGATTTCTGCCTGCTGCCCATAGTCTGTCCTCAATATCTGTTCTGCACTGCTGTGAAAGAACTTAAAATCTTGTTTACAGCCATAGGCTACCTTTTTAAGCTGGTTAAAAAAATTTCTCTGCTAGTGCCTGTTCAATCCAGGTTGATTTCTAAATGTTTCTGATTAATATAGGCCATGAGTATAGCATGTACGTTACTGATTTTTCAGGTTGGGTGTGGAAGCAGAAAATATGAGGAAGGGTAATAATTTTGGGCTGAACATAATATTTTACTTAACTGAAAAAGCCCTTGCTCATTTCATTAATCAGGGGAAGTATTAAAAAAGCTGAAAAGATAAAAGAAGAAAAGAAGCAGTGATTGGTCTCGTGTAGCCCTGGGATAGTGCTGTTGAAAATGGTATCCTGGAATATTTCAACATTTTCCAACTTTTAAACCCAAAGCTACAACTGCACTTGTCACAAATGTATAACATGTTTTGTTTGACTCTACCTTGCATTTTTCAGCCAATAAATAATTTGCCTAGGTGGTTTCAGCCAGCTCCATTCACAACCTTTGGAGAAGCCCCAGCTCATGTGCCAACACCAGCGCATGGCTGCACAGCTCTTGGTCTCCAGAGGAATCGCACAAGAACCGTCTTTGGAGCCTTTTTTTGCCCTTGGCATGTCTGCTTTCGAGTTTTGTGCCAAGAAGGCACCTCAGAGTTTCTAGAAAAGTGGAAATACTGAAAAAAGGAGTGACTTTTAGAGTAGAGGTGCAACAGTAGCAAATACTTGCAAACGATTCCAACAGCATTCTTGGCATCTGGCTGGCAATTTCATATAATCAGATTTCTCCTTTAGTTCCTGTTATGTTAATTTATTGGTTTGCGGATCTAAAAAATTGCAGCTCACACTCTGTTCAGCTTCCAGGTTCAGGTTCATCGTTTTAAAAACTATACTGTGCAATATGGAAATCTGGGCTTTTAAATGCAGGTTTTAACAATTGCAGTTAAATTATTTGGGGTGGGGGGAAAGACATATCCAAGGATAACACCTGTTTTGATGCAATTAAAGCCCTACAGCAGTATATGGATAAAATACTTCTAGAAAACCTTGCTCTGTAGAGTTTAAAATGATTACAGGACCAAAGGGGTTGTAAGTAGTTATTCCCTGGAAAATAGATTGGTAATGATGGAAACAGATTGATTTGAACTAACTATTGCCCAGGTGCAATGGAAGTTGTGTGATGGTGGCATTTAAAGACATAGAAGAGTAATTGGAGAGACAGGTGCTGCTTATGCTGAAACTTGCCTGTTGTGGTGTACACAAACTAAGGTAAAACTGCTGGTGCAATGCTGTGGCTCTAAACCAGGATCAATTAAGTTATTTTATTTTAAAAAATGATAAAACGTGTCATTGGTTTCTCTGTCCTTCCCTGCACTAGTGTCCCTAGGCAACTGTTTTTGTGAAAGTCGTAAATTCAGAATGAATCAAATACAGCACAACTCTCCCCAAAGCAAACTAAGCCTCCCATTTATTTCTTTGCCAAGTGCTCTCCTGCAGCAAACAAGTGCATTTCTTAAATCTTTACAACCCAGCCTGATTTTTTTTTAGGGAAAATGTAGGTCCTTGCTTACAGTGAGATTTTTTCCCCTTGTCTTCTGGTCTGGCTTGGCATTCGCTCTGGATCTGGCTTAAAGCATAACACTGAGTTCCCCAGGCTTGGGCTATTGTGTATCCTCTTTCTTTCCTCTCCCCACGCTCCAGATATGTTGTGTCCTTTCTGTTTGCTCCCAAGCTTCAGTCCAGGTGGACACGGAGGAGCTTGAAGCACTCTGTTGGGAGGAGACTTGAAGCAAAGGATGGGGGAAAAAGAGGAATATGGGGTGGGAACCCGGTATGGGGGAAAGGGAGGAGCTGACAGTGCTTCAGGGTAGGAGAGGCTTCGGTGCAGCAGGGAGAGCTGCCCCCGCCGAGGCTGCGGGGACAGGGGTACCTGAGTTCTGGACTGGGAGCTCAGTTCTGGGAGGTGTCAGGACACCCCTCATGAAGGGCTGTTTCATTCCCAGTCGCTGTGCTGTCTGGCGTGCATCCTCGCTGGGGCCCCCATCCTCTCCCTCCGCTCCATCCGGGCGCAGGCACTGCAGGATGCGCTCCTGCAGCCCGTGGCTTTTGCCTTGGGCCTTCCCGGGCCATTTCTTTGCAGAGTGCAGCCCCCTCTTCCCAGAAACTTTGAGAAATCTATGCAAAAAAAGCTGAGCAGTTTCTGCACTCCCTCAAGTCCCTATCTGTAGCCTCTTGCTACTTGCTGTTTATTTCCATAGAGAACTGTGTTAGAAGTTGCTTGCTGATTTAATCTTGAAAATTAGTTCAAGAGCTTTACGAAACCACTAATACCACTATGTTCTCCAATACTGTAATGAATTACTGTAATAAATGTGAACTTTTTGGTTAATATAGTATCAACAGAGTATCCTAAGAAACAATAGAAGCCAACTAACAAAAAAGAAAAAGCCCTCCAGAAAAGCCCCACCAACCTCTGCTTGGATGTAATTTGCTCCACCATACATGGAAAGTGTCTAATCTTTGTATTAAACTCAACCACTGTAAACAGTCCGTTGTATAAATTGACAGTGCAGAAGAAAATGGGAGAAGCGTGCGCTGAGAGCTACTGCTCCTCAGTTTAATTTTGGATCATTTCGTGATTCAGTTGTCCTGACCCCGGCTGTTCACATGGCTTCATTATACTCCAGTTGCCTTAGCAGCGGGTAAAGGCAAGATGAAGACATTGTCTCTCCACTTATAAAAATCCTGGATAGAAAAACATGTAACGACTCTGCTGTTAAGTGGACTGGAGAGGTCACCGACTAGATTAAGACAGAGTGAGATAAATTCATCTGTGATAATTCTGGATTGGTTTTGCTAGAGTTAGGGCAGGGATTGTTTTGCCCCAGTATGTGTTGTTTCCTCCCACCTTTAATGAACTAGAGGGATCTGTCAGTGTTTAATCCAATTACTGATGACATTGGAGAAAACAGCAGCAGAAGTGGGCTGGATGGAAGAAATGTATTAACACAGAAAAATCTCATCTTCCCCCAAAAAAGTGAGCTGAGAACAAATCCTGGGAATCGTCAAGTGCCTCTTATTTTGATTCTTCTCGTAATTTAGGGTTAATCAGGTCATTTGCTGAAAAAACCACCTGTAAACAAAGGAGCTGGTTGCAGTTCTGAACAGGAATTGAAAGCAACTTTTTTTCTAGCCAGTTTGCATAAGGCTTTAAAATAATGACAGAAAAAATGAAGTTTGGGTTTAAAGAGGTGTCAGTTATGAGACACGTTTGCAGGACTCCCATGAACTAAAGAGAACAGTGTTATCCAGAGCCACCAACAAATTTTCCTCCAAAGGCTTCAAGAATGATCTTTTTAAAAGGAGGAATATTACTAATATGTTTACCTTGCTCATTCTGTTAAAATGAACCATTTCTAGTTATTTTCTTATTTCCAATGATTTTTATCCTATTTGCGAATCTAACATATGCACATAATGTTAAGTGAACGGTACCTAACCCACTTACTGCCCTGGTGCGTTCAGGATTTTGCTTGCCCCTACTTGTGGGTTGTCTGCTGGGACTGATGGTTTGTGTTTCTACTCCTTGCTTGGGTGATTCCCGTCTCACAGCGTTCAGGGTAGCCACAAGAATGAAAAGTTTGAGTAGTTGCACAAATATGCACAAATATCCGTGCAAAATGCATATGTATGAGTTTCCCATTTTTCTTTCCCCTGTGGGGATATCCTGGCAGCCCAGAGGAACAAAAATGCTGACAAAAAAAGAGAGCTCAGGTATTTACCAGAGTGCTGCGGGGGTTCACTCCACTTTGCTCACCCTGGTCCCCTCAAGCACCATTCCTTTAGCAGCATGGTTTAAACAGTGATTTATTCCCTAATATGACTGTTTGCAACAGTCCTAATTGCTTAAGATATGCAGATTTCTTACGCCTGTGACCCACTTGAGCACCCTTTGAAGCAGTTTAGTCCCGTGTGAGTAGCTATGAAGAAAGGAAATCCCATGCTGGGTATGGGGAAGGCATTTTGCCCCTGTGTCACGGGCAATGGTCTGACTGTCATGTGTGGAATTCACTGCTGTGACTTTTGGCCATTTCAATTTAATTCATAGGCGATAATGAGGCTGGTTCAAGTCCGTGGATGAGGTCTTTCCGTGGCTGTGCTGCCTCTTTTAGACAGGTGGTAAAAAATGCATTTGGTAGTATGACTGATGTCTGTTCAGTTACTATATTTAAAGTCTAATAGACTTTTAGAAATACTGTCTTAGCCAGCAGGATTTAACTTCATTAGTTTTGAAACAGGAGAGAAATGTTAGCCACTGTGTAGTCTTTGATTAAGCTCTGGGGAATTTCCTAGGGTTAAATTAACCACGGGGGAACTCTGCTCTTGTTCTTTGAATGCCAGTGAAACATTGAGAAATACAGGGAAAAAAATAATTACAAAATTGAAATGTAAAAACTATAAAGTTCATCTTATGTATAATCCCTAGTGCACAGTATGTTCTGTGTACTTGCACCATTTAATGTTAATTATACCATTTATTTTATATTTTGTTTTTGCTTTATAAAAAAAGTCACACCAGCAGCAATAGAATTTGACCATAAAGGGAGTTTCAGAAAACTACCATTTCACCAGACTTGGTTTAAATTCAGGAGGGAGATAATTTAGCCACTAAATGTCCTGCCTTATCCACAGCGTCACTGGAGATTTACTCTCCAGAATTGCTTTCATCACCCAGCTGCTGACAATTTAGCAGTGCTGCTCGCCTTTAATTAATCTCTTTGAAACTACATGTAGAAGGTCAGTGTCAATGACTATGGGAGAATGAGAGGAAATTTTTGTCCAGAAAATGCATTTTGGAAGATGTGATGTCATTGGAATCAAGTCTTTTTTGACAGACTTTTTTTAGTTATACTTGGAAAATATGAAATGAAAGATTGTTTTTATTTTCATATATCAACAAAGATTTCAGTAATTTAGTTTCTAAAAAATGAAAATTAGCCAGTTTTGGTTTTCTTTTCATCTCCCGATTTTCTTTTTATCTCCTCATCCCCCTCATTTCAAATGGAAAATAAAGGGTGGAAGACAGAAGTATGGAGTTAACACATGTAAAAGTGAAGAAATCTCCTTTTCTTCCTCACAGAAGAGTTAGAAAAAAAATGTAAGAAAGCCCATGAATTTAATGTTTTCTTCCATTCAGCACTCTTAAAATTTTTCCCCTCTTTTTATATTGAAAAACAAGTTAAGGAAAATATGAAAATCCATACTTTTAATATTAGTATTTTTGCATTGTCAAAACCCAACCCAATCCTCAAGTCAACATTAACTTTTTAAACAATGCAAAAGAAACACAATTTCCTTTTTAAAAAAAAATGTTACAATAAAATAAACTGGTAAAAAATTTCCTTTATTTTTTCCATTTTCTTAATGTGCCAGTAAACTAGGATTTCTGCCCAACAGGTACAGAACCTGAAAAAGAACTGGATTCTACATGAGATTGAGAAAGAAACAGGGAAAAAAATGTATTTTTTCTCAAATTGCATATAGTACTTAATACAAAACCATTTACCTAATCCCTAGACTGCTCCTCTTCTTTTTTCCTTTGTTGTAGAGATACTTACTATAATCTTTACTACCTTTTCTCCTCCCTGATCTTTCTAAGGAAAGATCTAAGGAAACAGTCCATATACCTTCTCACAAGGCACATATAAACCCCATGACTTTAAAAAACATATCCGTATGTGCATCCTATGCAAGAAATGTGGTATGTGCTTAGACACTCAAAGCAAGCTGGATGCAGCTTGTAAAAGCAGGACATGCTTCACACGGCAAAATCTAGTGAAAGGAAAAGCTCAACATAATGACCAACCTATGCTCTGCCAGTACTGGAGGGGTATGTCTGTAACGATGCAGATGGAGGTCAGTCAGGTACAGAGAGAGCATGGGTCTGAAGAGTTCTAACCGGTGCTATTTAAGCATGTTGGGCTAGTGGCATGCCTGCTTCATTTATTTATCCCTCTGCATTTTCTTAGCTCTTCTAATTCCTTGTGATCTGCGCCCTTTTTGCACAGAATTCGCACTGCACTTTTTTTTACCTATTGCTTATCCATTTACGACTGCCAAAAAGATGGTATTTCACCATTTTCCAGACTACAGAATATATGGAAGTTGGCTGCCATTTTCTCTCATTGGGGTAATAGGAGATGCTTCCAGCAGTCTCTATCCACACCTACACTCCTATTTCAGTACAATATCCTTTCAGCAGTGTGCAGGCTTCAGATTAGGCTTGGCAAACCTATTTGCTGAGAAAAGGCTAAACCACAATACCAAATGAGAAAAAGAGCATGGCAATACATTTTTCAAGACTGATTTGGATAGTCTGGGGTAGCTTATGACTTCATGGTCATTATTTCAACCTCACACAGCCCTGTAAGGTAGGATGTAGAATATTGCTCCTATTCTAGAGATGGAAAAACAATTAGTTGATTTAATTCAGTCCTAAAGAAGAATGATTCGACACTCCAGCTTCAAACCAGAACTTCATTATTCCTGGCTTTACAATGAATCTGTAGCT
>NW_009205847.1:0-11118 GCF_000690835.1 Fulmarus glacialis | reverse complement strand
TAACGCATCTTGCCCTACAGTGCTCTTGCACAAAGAATAAAAAATGATCAGGAAAAAGTAGTCCTCGACCTGAAAACCAGAGATTTTTAGAGAAAATCTGCAAAAGATGGGAATTTGTTATTTAACAGTTTTCCGGAATAAGTATAGCCCTAATTTACTCCAGGTTCTGTTAAAAACCCAATTAAAAGATAGGGAAAAAAGTCTTTCAGCAGGGCACATTTTGAAAGAAAGATATAATAGGTTGAAGAAAGCAGAAGAATAGGATAAACCACAGGAGAGAATGAAGACACGTATGTGAATTGGTATGTATTGTAAGATAAAATGATCCATGAACTCGGGTTATGTGTGCTATTTAGAAATAAAGACACTGGAATACAGAGGTCAGCGTGGATGACTAAGGAACACAAAGGGTCAGCTCGGATATAAAGGCGTGTGTGTAAGAAAGAAAATGGTTGGTATCAAGCAATACCAGAGAGATCCTGGGATGGAGTTAAGACAGTATAACACAAAAGAACAGTGAAAGAAGAGACTGTGAAAAGAGTACCGACTATGCTAAAATAAATATTTCTTTTTTAGATGCCGGAGAGCGATATGGTCATGTAATCTGCATATTGCCATCACAGTTGCTATAGCGAGTGTAATGTACTGTATTTTTTTACCACCAGGGAGACTGTTGCAACAGTCTGGGAGCTACATTAGGAAGTTGTGCTTAACAAGTCATGTGTGATTTTACTGTCAAACTGCAAAGTGCCGTTCTCCTGCGGAAGAAGGCTGCGAGTACTTTCTAGGAGTTGATAAACACCACATGATGCAGCTTTCTGGGAAAAACAGAATCCTTTGAAGCATTTCCAGCAAAATCCTTGGAGAGGCAAAGCATATTTTTGGATGCATGATTCTAGGTTAAACAGCTATGTCCCCCACTTGTTTACAAAGCATCTCGACAGCTGCTGTGAGCCACTGGCCCCCTTTGGACAGACAGGATACATTTGGATCTGTCACACCGAGCCACGGCGCGCCTCCGCTGCATTACTCTGCAAAGATCTCATCGGAGATCTGCTGCTGGCAAGACTAAAAGCCTCACAGCTTTAAGGGCGGCAGATGATTAGTTTCGTTCCCGCTTTAAGTTTCCTTCTTGTTTTTAACTCTGAAGTCGGGGGAAACATTTTTAGTGGTGAAATTGGCCCTGGGAAGGCTGCACCCTGCTTTACGCGTGAAGAATAAGATATAAAAATAAAGAGCAGCAGCTGGTTGTTGGCAGGGAATGGACTCTTCAACAGAAGGGAAGAAAGATCTGAAGTCTGTTTGGACACAGAAACACAGACTGTCCAGCCTGAAATTAAAAAGTTTCATGAAAAGAGCAGAGTAAAGGTTGGCATTGCAGCCATACTTCAATATGTGGGAGATCAGGTTGAGAGATGCAGCTCCTGAGCCGAGACCAACCATTGCTCCCAAAAGTGCCACTGGAAACAAGCCCAAACCAGGACACCTTGTAAACACCGGTGGGCCAGAAGTGAGGGATAGAGGTTTAAACCTCGTCTTGCAGATGAAGACATGTGCCTGGGTATGGCCCCTCTTTTGTGGAGGGGGCTAGGGGTGATTTGGTAAGCTCAGCGCACCTTTCTACCTAACGAGGGGCACAGCTGGTAATTCCTCTTTTTTAGTCCAGGCTTTCCTCTTCCTCCCGTGGCTGTGCTGCTGCTGGGGAACGAGAGGGAAGCAGGACAGGAGCAGTGATGTCCAGGGCCACCTGCCTCCCACCGCACCTCTCGGCAGCATATGCCTGCTGGCATGGCCGAAGGATGGATGCAAGGGAAGGTCTAGGGTTGTTTTGCTGCTCTTGCTTGTTTTTCCTGCTAAGCAGCTTATGATAAGCTTTTGCTACAAAATACTACTTGTCCAGCAGTCCTTCTGCACCGTTCTTATAAAAGCTGTAGTGATGATTTACCCCTGTGTAATTTGCTACTCGATGCACTTAGGCTTCTGCTTACCTCCATGCAACATATTCCGAGTTTCTTCTCGCCAGCAACATTTTTCTCCTAACCAAGCCAAAGGGAAACAGTGGAGAAAATAAATCTCTCTTGGGGAGAGCTGCTGGCGGGGCCCAGTGCCGCGTGGCCGCCGGCGAGGGTGGCAGCAGACCCTCTGCCGCTGAAGCCCACAAATCACAGGCGGCCGGTCTCTTGCAGTTAACAACAATATTGTTTCCTTTGCCCTCCTTACCAGCGAGTGGTCACAGCAAAAATTATTACTGATGGCATCTGACAGGCCTACATCACGTTTTGACATTAGCTTTTAGCTACTGGGTTTTTTTTTTTTAATAGCTGCCAGTGTGTTCAATCAAATACCTGTCTGTCACCGCAATCAGACAGACCTTAGTGTGTCTGTGTTATGGAAGAGGACCTCGGCGTCTTTCCAGCACTTTATTATAGTCCCAGTATAGCTTTTTATCACAAATTCCTCGCGCATAGCTCTCCCTGCTCCACCACAGAAATCTTCCGAGTTGGCAGCTCCCGTGTCTGCTGCCATTAATCTTCTCCGTGCTGTGGAGAGCGGGGCACCGGGTGATTTATAGCAATTACCTGCTCTGACGCAGCGGCGCTCAGGTGAGTTGGGTTGAATCATCGTTGCTGGTATGAGTTTTGTCCCCAAGCAGCCCAAGGGTGTAAAATATGCCTCTGTACACCTGCATTTACTTTCCTCCTCAAACATTGCTCAGTTAAACAGGGGGAGGGAATATGCATTTTAATCACATTTTAAAATAGTATTGAGGTGGTGGTGCACTGGTAAGTGAAAGGTTAAACACTTTGACACCAATTCAGAATTAAAAGCTGTAATCAAATGTCTTTGTTAGTTTTGTGAAAACAGTATTTTCCCAGGAAGGCTGTAAAATGCACATCTTTCACCTCTGATTTCCCAGGCTAAGGAAGTTCTAGCTTTTATTTTAAGTGTCATTCTCAGGTTTTACTCCCGATTTTCTGTTCTTTGAACTGGCGGGGACCTGGAGTGGTGCGCGGGAAGTGAAGGTTGTGCCAAGCTGAGATCAGCATTGATGCCTTGAGCCAATTAAGGAGCAATATTAATGGGCTTTCCAGGAATCCTCCTAAGCCTTCCACACCAGAAAGGATGATTCCCACAACACAAGGCTAAGCTGAGCATTTAAAATCTACAGAAATAAGAGCAGACCTTCAAGTCTTCATTATTAAGCAGCTTCCCTACTGGTTATGGTAAAAGGGAAGTGTGTTTTATAATAGGAAGACATAGAAGTGATTTCTCCTCCTATGAAGATTCATATGGGTGCATGAGTGTGTGTGCAGGTATGTGTTGCAGCATCTCAATAGTTTATATCCACTGGGCATTAAGCTGGCTTCTACATTTCTTTTTCCCTGCTGCTGCTTTTATTTGTTTAATGTCAGTGGGGAAAATGGAAGGTAAGATGAATCCTGTGAATAGGCTTGCGTATAGAGGAAAGGAGGTGAATTTAGGAGGGGATATGTGTATGCAGTAGGCTGAGTGCATGCACCCATTTGGAGAAGGGCTGCAGGAAGAAGTGGGACCAGCAAGGGTGGCTGAGGAGGGCACTGGGGAACCCGCGCACCGAGAGGTTTGGGGGGTCTGGCGGCCGGCACGTGGCTCTGTGGAGGTGGGTATGCCCTGACCTACTGAGGCTCTCTGTTTTCACGTGGGAAATCACAGGGGTGAATGGCAACTCATACTGAGGTGGGACACGCTTATTCGGGAATAAAGAGCGGCTTTTTCTTGCTTAGCTTGAGATGTTTCCAAAGTAGCCTAAGTTAAGCTGGAAAAATATGCTCGTTCTGGAATGCAAATCTGTGAGGGCCTTATAGGAATATAAATATAGCATCTTATCTTGCGCTGTTATAAACTCCCACACAGACAAGCCTGGAGGCAAGCGGAAAAAGCGAAGGCAGGGCTATTCATGATACCCCTGGCATCAGCTACAGTCACGCACGGGCATGTGGGCAGCTGGAGCCGACATATGCTAATAGCAATTAACATATGTACGTGCAGCTCGGCCACACAGAGCTGCAGCACAAAGAGCCCGGTCGAAGCGGCGTTCACCAGGGCGTCCTTTGGCCATTGAGCCTTCTATTAAATGCTGCGTGAGATCCACACTGTGACAATAGGTAGTAAACCTGGTACCACCTTTAAGGTGCAGCCGTGGCTTTCCTCTGGGATGCCTTGCTTGAAAGCCCAGTTTTGGTACAGGTGAATTTGGAGCAGGTGAATTCAGAGCACAAAGGAGTTTTTGGGCTATGTTTCTTCCCGGTGGTTGGTTCCTGGGTGAGGACCACACGTGCCCTCACAGCTATGGGACTGAGGGCTTCCCGCATCCTCACTACTTTGGGTGTTTCGGGCCAGTTGTAATATTTGAGGTGGCCCAAAATAGCTGGGTAACGGTGCTCTGAGAAGCAATTCTATTTTTTAAACACTTCACTCTTTTAGCTGTCTAGGGCCATCTCCAACCCGAAGCCCTGTCATAATCTGGTGGCACGCTGGGGCTTGTTTACAAGATAAACTAACAGCTGCTTTCCTCTCATTCGCTGCCCCTGCTTCGAACTTGAAATGGGAATTATCTGTGTGTGTCAGAACCAGAAGAGTCAAAGCCTCCTTGGAGATGCCTTTTGGGCCCCTCTTTCTGCTACCTTGCAAACATCTTTCTATTTTCAGGGATGGCAACCCAACACCTAATCTTCCAGAGGCACATGTATTGCTCCCAGGGAGGCATGTTAGGGATGAAGGAACTGATTTTTTTTTTTTAACCCCCGCCATGGGTTACCCCACTTCTGCTTATCAGCCTACCTCAGTACTTGGTGTTTGAAATCTGGATCAGAATTTTTCAGCTTTCAGGTCCTACACATGATTTTCAGCAGTGGCTTCATTTGCTTTCAAAGCAGTTGAGCAAAAATGCATCCATTTTGGGTTTTGTGCCTCTGTGGTTAGAAATATAAGAGGAGAGGCCTTACTAATTTTTTTTTTCCGAACTGATGTTTAGTGGCTGTATTAAAAGGCCACACACAAGCTCCTCTCTTATTTGCATATCAATACTTAGCCTATTAGAAGCCAGTGAAGTGAGGGTCTCGCAGTACATACCCTCTCACAGCGTGACGCTCAGACTTCCCATGACATCCTTTCTTCAGCTTTCATGTCAGTGAATATTATATTGTGATGCCTTGAAGCCAGGATAAACTGGGGCCGTTAAATGTTCAGATGTATGCTCAATCTGTGAAGCTCGCAGCTGCTCCACTCTTTTGATAATGCTAGTAAGCAAAATTAGTAAATAAAATAAATGCTTAAGGTTCATTTGTTGCACACCCCAATACATGAATGAGAATAGAATCGAGGACATCAAAGAAAAATAAAAAACAGGCTAGTAATAACATGTTCCCCTTAGGCCTCCTGCTTAACCTAAATGTTATGTTAAAGGGATAAATGGGTGAACTGAATTATTATACACAGTTAAAAGCCGGGAATGAGATTTGAGATCACACCCCTGTTAGTAAGATCAGCATTATCTCCGTAAGACAAAAACCAGTAAATATTTCACTGAGAAAAAATAACACGTTTAATACATTCGTGAATTTTATTTATTATTTACCTAGCGCAGTGAAATTCTGAAGTGGCCCTTGAGGCTGGAGCAAGGTCACCCTCCTTCCCTCCCGCTCCCCCCACCCCTCGCTTGTCTCTGCGCCCCAAGAAGGGGCCAATCTGCCGCGGCCGCCTGTGGTTGAAACAAGATAGGAAGGCTCCCTGGGAAAGGATGTTTTCAAAGAGATCTGAAGGAACAGAGAAGAAACCTAAACCAGGTGTTAACCTCCCTGTGGCAGAGGTGGTGGAGGGATGGGGATGATGTGTCATAGGAAGTCACCATCTGCCCACGGTGGCTGCGGCTGGCGAGGAAGAGGAGGGGAAAGGGGGCAGGCGTCCATGGGAGTGGGGCAGGAGGGATGGGGCCACCTCCTTTGTCTGAGGGAGAGGAGGGGAAGGGCTGGGTGCGGGGCTCCCAGCACGTCTACCACATGTGGATGGAGGGGGAAGGTGGCTCCAGCAGACTAGATGTCCCAAGGCCTCCACTCTCCCAGCGCTGCAACACCCCCGAAAGCGCATGGCCACCTCTCTCCCTCCTACCAGACTGTGGATTGAGGAGGGAAATACTGCATTACCTGCGTACATCACTAACTCATACTGCTGCTGGATTAAAATGTTTTAAAGCATACGTCCCAGAGGTTACATGCTTGAGAAAACATTTGTCGTGTTTAACCTGGCAGGCAGCCAAATACCACGCAGCCGCTCACTCACTCTCCCCCACCCCCAAGTGGGACGGGGAGAGAATCGGAAGGGTAAGAGTGAGAAGAACTCGTGAGTTGAGATAAAGACAGTTTAATAAAACAGAAAAGGGAGAATAATAATGATAATGATAAAATATAGAAAATAAGTGATGCACAATGCAATTGCTCACCACCTGCGCTGACCGATAACCAGGTAGCGATCGGTACTTCCTGGATCACGCCTACCATTCATATACTGAGCATGATGTCACATGGTATGGAATACCCCATTAGCCAGCTGAGCTGGCTGTCCTGATGATGTTCACTCCCATCTTGTGTACCTAGCTCAGTCAGTAGGCATGGGAGCTGTCCTTGGACTAGGAGGGCACTTAGCAACAACTGAAAACATCAGTGTGTTATCAACATTCTCCTCATACTAAATCCAAAACACAGCACTAGCAAGAAATTTAACCCTATCCCAGCCGAAACCAGGACAGTATCCACCCCTTATTCTATACCATTTACGTCATGCCTAGGTCTCACTTTTTTTTTCCAATACATTTCAATTAATCACCACTATCTTCCTCAAGGAGGCTCACAGAGTTGGACTAATGAGGTACCCTCGAGTGATGGTGACCAAGGGCATGGCCAGAGGAAAATATCTGTGGCAATGAAGGTCTTTGGAAGCTCCTACAAGCTTTCACAAAATTAAGGTACTACTGCCCCAAGCACTGGCCATCCCTCTGGCAGAAAACAGTCTTCCAGAGAACTGAGATTAAGCACACAAATTACTTTGACCTGGAAGAAAAGAGCTACTTTCTGTGAGGAGGTGTTAAAAAAAAAAAGATTTTTTTTCTGCCTCTGCTTTTTTCAAAGACAGCAGAGCGTGTCAGGTTGCTATGTTGCAAGGTGCAGAAGTTGTATGTTTTTTAAAGAATAGCAGAAAAAACAACACAGAGATTGAATAAATCCAAAAGTGATTTTACACAGAGTGTGCAGAAGAATAAGATAAATGAACTACTGGAGATGATACACACTAGATCTGCTGATCGGAGGAGGCTGCATTTCTCTCTCATAGCCTGTGCTGCTTAAGCATGATATGACTCATGCCCCTGTGAAATATTCACCTCTATTTAAACCCACCATCTCCTCTTTACTATAAAGTCAATTAATTTAAAACCCCCCTCATAATAAGAGTATCAATGGCAGAATAATGGATTGCCTTGGGAACGGTGATCAGATAAGCTGGAGTCTTACAAAGGTCGGGTGATACACTAATATGAAAAATCGGATCCAGCAACAGACACTTACATTTAGGAATATGCTTTCTCATAAAAAGGGACTGATTGTATGAAGTCATTGTATCCAAAAACTCTGCTTAAATACAGAGGAAATGGAGTGAGAAAGCACAGTATTATTGCAATTCTGGGGTTGAAGACTGTGTTCTAAAAAATAAAAAAGCATCTGAAGTTTAAAGTTAATTCATCAAATTTCTCTCATCTACAGTACATGTTCTTTTTTTCTCCCTTCAGTGTTTGAATGTACCACTTGCAGTGTTAACACTAACTCCTAATCTGATTTTATGTATGCTTAACTTTACACTCTATGAGTTCTCATTAAAACTCAAAATGTATAAATTTAAACACATGCTTAGCTCTTTGCAGAATTAGGGTTGCATGTTGTGAAATACGTAAGATATATAATACAGCTGCATTAAAATTACAACAGAATTCCCGGCTGGATTTTCCTGGTCACTTTTGTTATTTTAATGCAGTTTTAAAGGTGAATACCTTTAAAGATTGTGTTACAGGTTAAAATCTTAGTTGGAATTTTATAACATAACAAACTATGCCTAAAAAAATATCTTTGACAAATGCAATTCGTTTTCCCATTTTGAAGTTATGCATGAGTAATTTAGAATTATATCAAATGTAGTTGAGATTTTATCCTGAATTTTCCCGAATCTTGTTGATAAGCAGTTCACTGGGAATGCTCAGTGTATGGCATTTCAGATGCTCCTTAGCTTTGCCTGGGCAAGTAAGCCACAACTTCCACCACAATTTTTCAAAAACTGGTCACTGGTATTCCTGTAAATCTTATAATTTTAACGAGCTTTCCTGCCAGTGGACTCATTTCCTATATTGCCAGTAGAAACAGAACCATAGAGATGTGAACACCCTTGAAGCAAAATGAATTAGAGGGAATGCACACAGCTAATTTCCAAGTTATACTCGGCCACCTCTAAATCAGAAGCAGAGGAAGATTTCCCACCCTGCCTCCAAACAGAGGTCCCTCAGACATGGACACTGTGGCTATAGGAGATATTTCAGAGCAGGGCATAGGAAATCTTGTAAAATAATTTCTTAATGATCTAACTCTAGGGAAAGTTTCTTCTTCCTAACCATCTGTGTAGCCATTGCCCTGCAGCATGAGAATGTCTTTCTCTTAATTTTTCTGTCTTATCTAATATCAGTGTGGGTATTTCCATTTTCCACAGAAGTGCATAACTCTTTTTTCTAATGCTGCCACGCTGTTGGCCTCAGTGACAAGAATCTCATTTACAGCAATCTCACATTATATCCCTCCCTTTCCTCACTGCAGCGTGTTAGCAGCCCGAGCGATGGAGCGTGGCTTCTGGTGGCTGCATTCAGTTTTGATGTGCTGATAGCAAGTAGAGAGTAAGATAAAATAACAGACCTCTAACACACCTACTTAAACATTTGTATACTATTTGCCATGTTTTTAAGCCAGTTTTGAACACCCTTTGGCAATTCCCCAGAAAGACCCAGGAGGAGCGACCGATGGGGCTGATGTGCAGTGTGAGGGGGACCTGCCTCAGCCCTCCTGTGCTCCTGGGAGGGAAAACTCTGCCTCCGGATCTCTCAAATCTGTCTCCAAGAATTAAGTCTGCTCAATGGGAAAAGAAAGGAAAGTGAGGATGGAAAAAATGAAAACAAGACACTGGTTGGTCATAGGATCAACGGAAAATTAAAACTAAAAAAAGGATTCAAAATCGGGAGAGTGTTTGCTTCTGTGCAATACCCCTTGCTAAGAAAGACAGAATTATAAAGATTTTATCGAATTTCAGGCCAGAACGGGACCATTATGATCAGTTACTCAGACTTCCACACCGCTGTTAAGGATGCTGATGCAGCCAGCTTCGCCGCAAGGCATCCCTGGAGAGAGGGCAGACTGAACGATGAAGCCCACGGCCTCTTGGCCAGTGCCACAGTTTGAAGGCTGGGGAGTGAAGCAGGCAAGGGCTCCCTCCCAGCATTTGTGCAGACCCCGCTTGTATGCTTGTCTCTGCGAGTATTTCCCCTTTGCTCACGGCCATTCCCTGGGCTACCGTGACCTTCCCACCTCTGCCCTAAGTTGCTACCTGCCCCCCTTGCCCGCCTAGCCAAAAAGTCAGGAGGAAAACATTGCCTCACAAAGTGGCTGGCTATGGTTTTCCTCCAAAAAACCATGCCTGTTGGCTGCTGCTTGCTCTTTTGAAAAGCAAGGGCAACGTGTGCGCTGTCAGGGGTGGAAGGCAGGTGGGGTGAGGCTGCTCCATGGCAGCACAGATGGAAAAGACACCTCCTTTTTACTTGCTTTGCTTTACTTTGATTTGGCCCATTTTCTGAATGTGCACAAATCAGGAAAGGACTTGCAGGTGCTATATTTCATGCGTGCAGTTTATCAAGACCTCATTAGAGCTGTGGTTTGGTCTGCAGGAATCCCTGGTGGGACCTCAGGGGCTTCCCAGCCGCGTGCTTCTGCTGCCTGCGCTCCTGGAGCAGCACCTGCCCTCACCCAAAGCTGCCATGGAAAGGACCGAGCATTTCAGTGCTTTCTCAGCTCATCTGAATGTTTTGCACATTCCTCTTAACAATTGCAGTGAAGATTTTAACGTAGCAACCACGTTTTTATATGTAGCAATAACAGATTTTGTCTTATATTTTACAACACATGCTAACAGCTGTTTACAAAGTAGTGATGGAGGAATGCAGTCCAGTGGGTATACTGACTATTCATTTATCCAGAGGGATTACACTGCGGTGAACAGCATTTGGACTTCAATTTAGTATGCATCCAGCCGAATTATGCGATTAGCTGATATGCAATAAACCAGAACAGAAACACATGCAGTCAAATGGTGCCAGATAAAAAGCATATGATTCTTATATAGGCTCTTATAATATTGTATGGTTAAATTATAAATATGGTTATATGGCATTTGGCTATCTTACTGTATATCTATACTTCTGGTGCACTATCTGTGTACATATATCTGTAGCTATATGTATAGAGCTGCGCTGATTTCAGAGTCTTTATATTACCCATTAAATAACCTTTTGTTCTTTTTACTTTAACTATACCAGACTTCAAATACTGGCACAGAGCAGTGTTTTTCTGTCACTTAAAAGAGGATATAAGAGTTAAAAGAGAGTTCTTATTAAAAAAAAGTTTCAGAGAAAAAGCCTCTCCCAGCAGAAACTGTTCAGTGATTTTTAAGAACAAAGAGAAAGAAAGAGATTTTTGATTGGCGCTAGGACTTTTCACAATTATGGGGCCTCCCCCACCCGCATGTCAGCCCCTCTGGCAATGCTGCCTCTCCCTGGGATGGAGGGGATGGGGGTGGGAGGAGAGCCTCCCTCCTTCTCCTGCCCTCCTGCAAGGGAGCGGGGAAGAAAGACCCTGAGCAGCATTTTTGTCCCTGAGCACCCCTAGCAGGCTGCTGGGCCCAGGGACGAGAGCAAATAGCGCAGGGAACCGAGGTGAGAGGTTTGTCATCCCACCGGAGGCTCCCGACTGCGAATTTCATAGAATCATAGAATAGTTGGGT
>NW_009205846.1:2644-2998 GCF_000690835.1 Fulmarus glacialis | reverse complement strand
GCGCAGCCTGGCAGAGCCCTGCCCGCAACGCCGGCGTGGGGAGGCGGGGGGGAAAGGACGACTTGAGATCTTGCAGGGAGAATTTTGGGTGGGTTCAAGCTTTCCGGGTCTTCGTCAG
Source organism: Fulmarus glacialis (assembly GCF_000690835.1). Taxonomy (NCBI): domain Eukaryota; kingdom Metazoa; phylum Chordata; class Aves; order Procellariiformes; family Procellariidae; genus Fulmarus; species Fulmarus glacialis. The sequence continues at coordinate 2,880 of NW_009205846.1, read as the reverse complement.
TTTGTGTTTTCTAATAACAAATCAAACAGGAAAAGGAGGTGGTTTCAGATGGGTGCATTTCGCACAGAAAATATTAAAACCTGATTTTTTGGCTGGGGCTAGGGGGGATTCGGGGCTCGGCCCGGGTGTTGTGACTGGTGAGGACGGCCTCGCGGCGTGTTTCGGCATCCCCAAAGCCCTCTGCTCGCCAGATGCGGTGGAGGACCGTTGCACCCGCGGCGGGAAAAAGCAAACGG
>NW_009205846.1:693-2623 GCF_000690835.1 Fulmarus glacialis | reverse complement strand
AGCCCCGTCACAGAAGTGATGACTTAGCCAGAAAGCCTCCCCTGGCATGTAATCACTTCCCAGTTCATTATTAGCTTGCACGTTTCTGGGTGACTCAGAAGACACGGAGGAGCTATTTATAATGAGCATTTGAAAGGCTAAGACCGGCGGAGGGCTTTTTTCCCTCCACCTCTCGCCTTGAGCTGTGGCGGGCGGCAGCCAGCAGAGGGCAGCAGGACCCCGGGCCTGCCGGGCAGCCCCGTCCCGCCCTGACCCGTCCCGGTCCCCGTCCCCGTCCCCGTCCCCGTCCCCTGAGGTTCAGGGTCTGGTTGCTACGGGGTGAAGATGCTGATGCTCCCCTCTGCCTGGTGCGCAAAGCCCCCGTGCAAACCCCTCCGCGGGCACCCCGAACCTCACCCCATTGCAGCAGAGCCGGGGCGAGGCACAGGCAGGGCTGCCGGAGCTCGCTCCTTGCCGCGGATGAGCGGTTTGGAGGCCGCTTAAAGAATGACCGTCGAAGGTATTAGCACAAAGGGATTTTAATAGAAATTTATAAAGGCGCGACTTAACAGAGTTCGATGGCAAGGTTCACTCACTACGCGGGTGAAGCACACAACGGAAAATCGAGTCAGAATGGAGCTGGAATGATTTATACAGAGACCGAGGACGAAAAAGGGTGAGGGAGACCCTCCCGTTGAGTCAGGAGGTTCAGAGAAGTCCCCCTTCCTTTCTAAACTCCTGATGGAGCTTAGGTGTGCCTGGATCCACTCCTAGTCCCAGGCTTGGCCAACGGTTCACGGCTAAGGGATTGTATATGTCTAGCAGTAGTTTAAGGTTCATTCACAGTTTAAGACAGATCATAAGATTTTAGCAGACTATATTTGCTGGCGGGGACCTCCGTCAATTCACACACACACATACACAGCCACAAAGATAGATAAATGTACAAAAGGTACACCTGTTAAAAAATACCCTCGAGTCCGGTGAAATAGTCATGTCAAACGTCTCGGCATTTCTCAACAGGCGAAGGGTTGAGTCCCGAGGAGTGTTTCAGCCCAGGTCCTGTGTCAGTCGGCGACGGTCCTCCGAATAGTCGCAGACCCGAGAGGTCGCGAGCCTGAGAGATGTCCTGCTCGGAGGGAGATGCTGGTCCAGGAGAGCTGAAAGGGTCTCGCTTGGGACTGCTCTGTGTAGGGTCATGAGATGGTTGGCTTTGGTCATCAGTAAACTTCCATCCTGGCCACGGTCCCAGGTGGTAATTACTGAAATTCTCAAGGTTTCGGTAACAATGATATTGTTCCACTTGAGCTACGACTCAGATAAGGGTACCGGGGGATGGCACCTGGGCCAGGCGGTGGGAGTACGTTCCCCCAGCTCAGGTAGGCAGAGTTTCTGATACGGAGAGGTGCAGGGGAGCTCACCCGCCAGACTCAGTACACCAAGGCCAAGGTTTAATGGGAATTTCTTAGCTCAACAAGCGGCCCAGGAGAGCCGGGGGAATAGCCCTAAACGTAACTCTAGCCCTAGCCTCAGCCCTAACCCTAAACCAAGCCCTAAACCTAACCCTAAACCTAGCCCTAAACCTAGCCTTAGCCGTAAACATAGGCCTAGCCCTAACCCTAACCCTAGCCCTAACCCTAACCCTAGCCCTGACCCTAGACCTAGCCCTAGCCTCAGCCCTAATCCTAAACCTAGCCCTAACCCTAACCCTAAACCTAGCCTGGAAACACTCCTACCTGGGAATACAAGGAGCCGTAGCCTGGGATGCGAGCCCTCGCTGGCCTGGATGGCACCCAGCCTGGCTCCAAGGGCATGAAGCCCTGCGAAGCGGTGGGATTGATCAGCCTGCTGAGGATGTCATAGAATCATAGAATCATAGAATCATAGAATTATTAAGGTTGGAAAAGACCTCTAAGATCATCAAGTCCAACCATCAACCCAACACCCCCAT
>NW_009205846.1:0-468 GCF_000690835.1 Fulmarus glacialis | reverse complement strand
CCTCCTTTCAGGTAGTTGTAGAGCGCAATGAGGTCTCCCCTCAGCCTCCTCTTCTCCAGGCTAAACAGTCCCACGTCACGCTGATGGAGCCCAGCGTGTGTTTGGGGACGAGGCCGGCGGCTGCTGGGCGCTGGGAGGTGATGCACCATCCCTAGCCGGAGCCGCTGCTCCCCTCCCAGAGGAGCTGGGACATCCCTGCGGCTTTGCAGGGCTTTGCAGGCTGGGGTTTATTCTCTGCAAGGGGATAATGCCGGGGCTGCCCCCTGTCCCTAGTCCTGCAGCCAGGATGGGTCCACAGCCCTGTCCTTGAGCCGATACGTAGCTGGAAGGACACAAGCCATGAGTGCTGCCATTGTTTTTGCCTGCTCTCCAAAAAAATGAGGCCTTTTCCCATTTTTTTTTAACTAGTGATAACACAGCCAGGCGGATGGCAGCATCCTTCCCGCGTGGGAAAAGCAGGTGGAAGCC
>NW_009205845.1:0-32501 GCF_000690835.1 Fulmarus glacialis | reverse complement strand
AGATACAGACCCGAATAAACTCCGGCATGTGATATCTGCATTTGGTGTAGATAAATGTGAGATGATTTGCATTGGTAGCGGGAAACAGTCTGAACTTTTCGTACAAAGTAATGGTCTCCAGGTTGACAGTTACCACTGGGGGCAGGATCTTGAGACTGATAGTTCCATCGAACCATCAGCTCTGTGCTTAGTACTGACCAAAGAAAGCATATCAAATCTTACGAAATGCTATGAAAAGAGTAAAGAATAAGATACAGAGCATTATTATGCCATGTGTAAATTCATGGTTTGTCCATACGTTACATACTGTTTCATCTCCCCTTCCTTTCATCTCAAAAGAATACAGAGCAGCTGGAAGTGTGGAGAAAGGCAACATGGGTCGTTAGAGGTCTGGAATAGCTTCCACATGACATGGGAAAGGGATGGTTGAAGGAGGATGCAACAGAGGTCTGTGAAATCATGAGTGGCTTGAAGAGAGTTTGGCTATTTCATCTCCCAGTGCAAGAGCAAGGGAAAGTTAACTGATCTTTGTAGGAGCCAGGCTCGGCCCCGGCAGGAGGAGGTGGTTCTTCACGTAGGGGTGGTAAGCCTGTGAAACTCCTGGAACAGGCTTTCTGGGGACTGCTCAGTGGACAAATCACGCCAGTCTAAGGAAATTCCTACCAGTGAAAGTACTGAAGGCTGCAGAGGTGCGTGGGGGAAGGGGAGTTGCTTGTCCTGTTCTTGCTCTTCTCTAGCCCTGCGTCACAGGCTGTGTTGGAGATGGGGTGTTAGGCTGGCAGGACCTGTGGTGTGGCCCAGCACATTCGTTTTTACCTTTGTGTCCTGTGCTTTGCCATGAACTCCATGAACTTTGCGTCCCCAGTTTGTTTAACATAGGGCAAGCCCTCTGCAGTAAAGCCTTTCCTGTGGAACTTATTTTCTTGAGCAAGGGTAATGAATAGGTAAGCTGCAGCTGGCAAAAGCTGAAAGCAAGAAGGGGGAGTTGCTGCTTTCCCATTCCCAGTTGCTGTGGCTTACCTTATGCTGTTTTGGTGTTGGGCCGTTTCACTGAGGCAGCGGAAAAATAACTTTGGGGGGAGGGGAAGAGCTGAATAGCTTCCTGCTGTGGTTTGTGGATTAAAGCAGTTCATAGGTGCTGCGAATGCCCAAGGAGGTGGGACTGCACAGCCCGAGAGAAGGGAGCGAGGCATTCTCCTTTTTACCACTAGCAAGCCAGGAGATGACTTGGATGTCTCAGGGCACAGCCCATCCATCCCAGTGGCACAGTCTTCCCTTACTTATACTGACTTTGGTGATCGTTAAAGCAACTTGCGGAAGGCTCCAGCTCAGTAAGACAATGGAAAACTATCAAATTCTGTGCAGTCTTCACAGTTTTTAATGAGCTTAAGAAGATCGCAAATGGTGCTCAAGTAGGGCTTGATGCCATCATCAGGTAAATGGCAGCAGCGCTCAAACAGGCATGAGCAGTCCTTTTTGCAGCGGTGGTAACCTCCCTTGCAAAACCAGACCGCTGCTGATGTAAGTGTGGAGCTGCCTCCCACAATGTGGTAGACTGCGACTCTCCTTGCCATCAGAAACACCTAATCAGTGTCATTACCTGCCCCAGTAACCTCGGCTGCTCTGGAGTGAAGAGGGCACCTAAGCGTGCAGGTGGGCAGAAGTTACTTACTCACTTCTGCATTGAGAGAAGGATTAGGAAGTGTTTTCCAAAAATGACTTGAGAAATGGAAGGTGGTGGGAATTAGAGCTGGAGCAGTTTCTTCCTTGGCTTCTGTGGGTGATAGGGTGGAGATGGTGCTTGCCCAGGGAGCAGCAAAAGCCAAGTTGTCGTCTGCTTCTGTGAAAGTGGATTGTTTTCTGTTCTGTTAGAATGAGTGCTTTTGCGTACAAAATGCTGCTCAAGGTCTTAACACATTATTAGTGTGTGCAAAAGAGCAATGTTTGCAAATGTGCCTGTCCGTTTAAAAACAGACTGATCATGCCTTATGCCTCCTCCTTTTGCATCAGGCCCCCCAAAAGGCTGTGAGAAGCTGTGATCTTCAGGGCTTTTTATTTTTATTGGATAAGAAGCAAAAAAAGGCCGCTACGCAAAATGAAAAGGAAATCTGCTTTTAGTTGAAGGGAGTTACCTTGTGAATGTCATAGATATCTATGAGCAATAGTGGTGGAGGATAAAGATTTGTGTTTGAATTCTTCCAAGAGAACTAACACTTAAGATTGATGGAAAAAATGTGTTTACTTTTAAAAAATATAATACAGTATTAATGACTTCCAACTATTCTGCAAATATCTTCATCTTTCTAGGCAGATCTTTCTACCTTACCTATTTCAAAAGAGATTTGCTCTACTGCTTCTATCTGGTGCTACATGTCAAAATAATTTTTCTTTCATGGACAGGCCAGCAAAATGTCATGTAGACTTTTTTCCCATTATCATTTTAGTACGGGCAGGTCAGTAGCACTTTATGCAGGACTAGAAAATTTCCCTCCTTTTGCAAGGCTGTGTAAATAGGCATACTTGTGGCCTACTTTTCAACACTTCTGTAGTGTTTTAGATTCTCAAAAACTTAGATTTTGTTTTTTTCAGAAAGCTTTACAATTCATTTTTAAAACAGTGCTAATTCAGTGTGTCTAACTAGCTGAAGATCATTAATAGCTTCTCTATTCAGTACAGTTATGCAGTGAAGCTTCTTCTGGAGTGATTCTATTAAATAATTCACTTATTTTCCTCAACTTCTTTTTCTGGTGGCCTAGCTTTTAAAATCTTTACTAAAACGTTGGTTGAAATCCTAATCTTATTTCTTCTTTAAAGATTAATTCCATTAACGCGTAGTTTATGGAGGAAAATGTTCTATTATGGGAGAAACATTCGTAACTTTTATGATGGATTTTGAAAATGTCAGTGTGAATATAGGCAGGACTGGTGACAGAAGATGACTAGAATAAGAGCACATTTTGTTTAGCTCTTGGTGTGTATGTGTTAGGATTGTGGATATTAAGGTGCGTAGAAGAGGCTACATAAATGGAAATTTGTTTAGCATGGTGGAAAATAAGAACATTCTCTTGATGCACATTTTTAAATTATTTTGGTCGTAGTCATAAAAACTTTGCAAAATTTAAACTATTCAGTGAAGGGAGTGGGTCATACTGTGACTTTGACAACTGTTTATTTTGAGGAGAGATTGCTCCCTAAACTTTTCCCACAGCCACCTTATCAGGAGTTACTTTTTTGCAGGGGTTATGGCCTGGAGTCATGGCGTGCTCAGGCATCAGTCATGGGTCCTCAACTTGATTTTTTTACCTGGGATTTGCACTGGCTCATTTCTTCATCTAGGGAACTGGTTCGTGATGAGTGATTTGCAATACAGTAATTTCTTCAACATTGCCTGATAGCAGCCTTTATTTTACTCCTTGGTGCACTGCCAGAAATAACAATTAAATCCAAACCTTCACCTGCATTTTATTGAGGGCAGATTTGAACAGATTTCTGATGAGATCTTTGTTCTTTCAGGATCGTTGTGGTGTTTTGGATGTTTTCCGAACATCTTTAACCGTCTTTAGTCCCTTTTCTCCGGGGGGTGCACGGAAGAAACTGGTGTTTCCTTGAGCTTGGTGACAGTTTGCCCGGTGGCGGTTATCAGCCTGCCAGGACTCTGTGGGTGGGTCTGTGCTCGCCCCGTTGTCCTCAGCTCCCACTGGATATGGTTAAGGTGTTCCCCCATTCACGCTGGTGGGGCATGACTTTGGTCACCCTGTCTCTATGAAGCGTTGTGCTCAGGGTTACGCCATGGAGATTGTGCCCTCAAGCAGCAGACTGCTCAGCTGGGACCCTGGGAGAGGTCTGCACCTGGAGGAGAGTCAGCCTTTTCTCCGGATTAGGAGTTGTCCCAAGCCTCTCTCTCCTCAAGGCCAGGACTGAGTTTCCTTAGAACAGACTGATGAACCTGTTTTCCTTTGTGCACCTTGTGCTTCAGAGCAGAAGCTGCCTGGTGTAGCCAAGGCGTCAGGAGGGCTTTGCTTGGCCGGGCAACCAGACCTGTGGGTGAACCTCAAGGCTGGTTGTCCTGGTGGCGTAAAGCTCCAGTGCAGTGATACCCGGCAGTTCTTGCAGTGGACAACAGCATGTTCTTAGGGGCTGTGTTGGGAAGCAGCAACCCAAGTGATGTGGTTGGGAGGACATTCTCCACCTGTGCTTCATGCAGAGCTGTTTCTCAGGATGCTGAAGAGCAGCCAGTGAGAGCTCCGCTTGCCCCATCCTGGGCATGGAGCTGCTGGCAGAGCGCCTTGGCATGAAGCTGCACTCGGCAGGGCTATGCTGAATCTTTATTCTCCTGCAATACACGACTTCTGGGGCCCTTGGAGTTGTGCGTGCGTGTTGCACTGCTTGCAGACACCAGCACCTCAAATGAGCGTTTTGACTTCTTAAAGATGGGAACAGAGGTTACTCGCCTGTGAGTGGACGGAGTCCTTGAAGATGTGCAGACCACATTCGCGTTCATTTGTCCTCCTGGGCTTGGTGGGAGGACCAGGGTTCCAGTCCCAGCCCCTCACACCACACCTTCGTGCGTGTGCGTGCAGAATCAGTGCTGGTAAATCTAAGGAGGTCTCTCCTCTCCTCGAGTGCTTTGTGGTTGCCCAGCTTGTGAGCGTGGTTGTGGGCTGCACATGTGGTACCTTGGGTTCATAGTTACGTTCTCGCTCTCAGTTTTGCATCAGGTGTGATCCTTTCTCCAGTCCGTGGAGCTGCAGCTGCAGTGCTTGCACACAGGGTTTCACGGCTGCCCCTTTCCACCAGTATTGCTCATTCCAAAGACTATTTGTAGCTGCTAATGATTTGCTGCAAAGACTGCTGCGGGAAGTGAAACATTGCCCGATTGTATATTTCTTTATTTTAGCCTGGAAAACAGCATTTGACTCATTCACAGCATGATGCAAAATATTTATAGTACTCGAAATGCTTGCAAATACATGTTGCAAGCAACAATATAAGCAATGTTTTAAGCCGCGTGGTTTAATCTATCTGAAACTGCTCCTGGGTAACTTTTTGATTTTATCAATACAGAAGACTGACTCAGGGTAATTCAATCAATGTTACTAATTTTTAAAGTAATAAAAGTATCATTTGACATACCTCCAAATTGGCCAAAATACTTCCGTTGAAACAGAAGTTCTTCAGATCTCAAACTGCAGTAATACTTTGTAAGTAAATAATAAAACACTATTTGAATTTTATTTAGGAACTTTACATAAGGAACTAAAAGAGATGCCAGGAAAGGTGGACAATGATCATCTGTGGCTGGGAAGATTTCACATGAAGAGAAGCTGAACTGTTTTGCATCAAAAAAAGGCAAATCAGAAGGGGCATAAGAAGTCTGGAATGTAATAAATTATTTAGGGAATCCAGGTCAGGAGACTGTTCTTGTGTTGTGAGATAGAAAGGGAATTTGAAACACTTAGAAATCGGTCAGTTCAAGATGAGTGAAACGAAAATCCTTTTTATGGTGCGTACAAGAAGACCGTAGCAGGCGTTTGTATGGGAGGTCAGTTTTTAAAGTTCAGAAGAGGGTTAGATATTTATATGGGTATTGGGATTTGTGAAAACATTTAAAGAAGAAACAGAATGCTGTACTTCACTTTTTTTTTGAGCAATGCCTAAGTGTTAAAAGACTAGGACGAAGCTTACCCTGAACTAGGCAGTGTTTTCTCTGTTGGAGGTTCTTGCGTCTTCCCCCAAGCCCCTCAGTGTCTCTGCAACAGGTTGGTGGTGGCTGGGTGGGCTTCGAGCTGATCCTGCCTTGCTCGTAGCATCCTCTGAGGCTGGACATCTTGTGCACCTCTGCGAGATCAGCAAAGTGCACTTCATAGACTACTCTGCAAGTAAAAATTAGTTGGAGGACATAGCCTTCCTGTGGGAAAGTGGCAAATTGTGTCGACTATTTGATAGGCTTTTTATCTGCAGGTATAACTGTAATGAATTTTAATATTTAGATTAATATTGGTATTGGCTGTAATTTCTGCTGAGTTGGTGCAGAGATTCCCGTTGACTTCTGTGGACATTAAGTCAGGTCCCTTGAAATCAATCCTGTATCCTGTTAACTACTGTATTAAAAGGTCTATCTACCCTTACTTCATAGTTTTATACTGTTGAACGAAAATACCTTAAATGGTAAGCAAAATCTTGTATATTGTTAATCTGGGAGGAATTACCCAATTACCATGATCTCAGAAGTCTGCCGAAAAGTCTTGGTCAGCCAGCAGTATTTTTAGCAGTCTCTGCCTCTAAAGCAGGTCACATAGGTTGTTTTTAGCTACAACTTACTACTAAAATCTGCTTTGTTTTGGGAACACTTCATTCATTTCTCAGAACTGGGGCGATTGCCGAAGGTCATCTCAGAGGAAAAAACTGTTTTTAAACCTTGAGGTTTAACCTTGGGAAATGTGATGGCGAAAACTCAATGTGCCAGGCAGAACTGAGGTTGCAGTCACCCTGACAAAAACTGTCGGAGCAAGTGATGATGGAACAGAAAGGACAGGAGAAAACAGAGGACTTGAAATTTGTGTGGTTGATACATTGTTATGTCCATCTTGAAAACCCATGTGTCAGATAATTAGTGTCCTTGGTCCACAAATGACAAAACACAGTCGTACAGATTTACCTTACCTGCAGTATTATTAAAAAGTTTGGATGAAAATAAAAAAAAAAAGCAATCGTGATTTTTGTGATTGCAGGATAGCAAATTGGGCTTTAAATGGGTACGTCGGTAGGGGAAAATATGTATTTCTCTAAAATCTTTGGTCTAGTCCACAGTTCAAAATAATATATTTAGAACTAGTGTCTAAACTAATTCTCAGTGGAAGCTGGAATATTTCTGGCAAAGCTGCCGCCTTTGTGTTCGTTCCTCTTCTCCCTCTTGTGCAGAAGTAACTGAAAACCATCTTGGATTTGAGAAAATCACCAGCCACGAGATCACTGGATTGTGGCACCGTTTGTGCCAAACCGATGGCACAACTCTGTGGTGTTGCAATAGGAGCGTTCAATAGCCATCACTTGGCAAAGTTATTTAAAAGTTCTGGTATTAGTGAGTTCTAAAATCTCAGTGTCTAAATATGCTTGCAGTGTTGTTCTTTGAATAATGCATGCTTGTGAAATGATCCGTACTGTGGGGAGACAGGCTGGCTAGTCAAGCACCGCGGAAAGGAATGGGAAAACAAAGCAGACACAGCAGCTCAGATAGTCTGGCTTTCAGTTACACTCTACATTTTTCCTTTAAAAAGCTTGACTGAACTTGATATGCTACAGCAATGGAAGAAAACCAGAGTTTTCACCCTATAAAGTTTACACCTAGGTAGACAAAGTCCTGTGACTGATGCTAAATGGCAGGCTAGTATCCTTCTGTTTTGAGTGGTTCTTTGGCATTCATGTTTATTGATATGTATTGGTGTTCGAGCGGTGCAGGGAAAAATGTGGATTTTGCATGGAGAGGACAGATCCTTGACACTGTAGGAGGAGAAGGTTTCGTGCCTGTTTGGTTTTTCAGCCTCCGTCCCAGTGATGAGTGAACTTCAAAGCCAGCCGCCCGACGGGAGATGCAGTGCCACTAAGCTTGTGTTTCTGTGGTTTGCATTTGTTAAAGAAAGCTAGAACTACGTGCTGCGTTAAGATACAACAGTTAATTAAAAAATCTGAAAAATAATCACAAATTTTAACACTGCGTGTATGGTATTTCTTTTCTTTGTTTACTGCTTGTGTGTTGTGCAAACAAGAGGAGGTTTACCTTCCTCTTCCTCGATACATTTCTGTTATGAAAATTGTGCTTGGAAGAAACTAAATATTTACCTAATCATTTGCTGAGAAATTCATGACCTTCAGCCAACTTGAGAGCTACCCAGACTCATTGTTTGGCCCCAGTATAGAGTTGCTTTGCACTATTTATATATTCCTGCCTCGCCGGGGCAGTGCAGAGGTGTTCGCAGAACCAGCCCGTGGTATTTCCTGCGGGAGACCCTTCAGCACGTCTTCAGCTTTCTGCTGCTAATCTCATTTGTGGGAGTGAACTCTTCTTAAATGGTCCTTTAAGTCTCTCTTGTGGGTCTGGTTGTAATATTGGGGCTTTAGAAAGGCTGTTACAAGGAAGCTTTCAGACACTTATCCCTGTTTTCCTTTCTTTTTAAATGTGTCCACCTACTACCACATACTAGTCTGAATAAGACCTGTCTCTTCCCAGTGGTATTTGCATCCATTTTAATATTGCAGTCTTCTGTGATTATTTTTTCTATATTGCTTACTACCCAAAGTGGGCATGTTTAGCTGTTGCTTCTTTCTTGCTTGATGTGGCATTTCTTTTGCATGTGCAGCCAAGGTTTCATTAATCTTTCTTGCTACCAGATCACACTGCAAACCTTGTAAGAATTTCTTGGCTCCTCAGTTTGTCACTCCCACTGAATATTTCTTTCAGATTATTTTCCTGTTGGATGTCTTCACTGCACTTTCCCAAGGAGAACCTTATTTTTAATTGCCTGCTTCTCAACTTTCTCTGTCCTCGCTGGGGCTTGGAACTCCTAAATTTAGTATCATCCACAGATTTCAAGAACACACTTTTTACTCCTGCTCTGCATCATTAACGAAGACTTTTTTTTTAAGTAAGAGAATATATAAGAAAATTTCCTGCATCCTTGAGAGATACTTTCAAAGATTCGGTATATGATTTTCATCTTCTTTTGTTTATGTTTTTTTGTACAGTGTTCCATCTGCATCAAAACTGGTTTCTTAAATAATTTTGAAACTGTATCATTTGATACAGTCAAATGGTTTACTGACACCAGGTGTATTTTATCTACTGTGTGCTTGCTATCAACAAACTGCAATTCTCTAAAAAAGTGATGGGCTGCGTCGGATTTTCCGCATACTTTATAAACCCTATTTCTCATTTTGGTTGAAAGAAGATAATCATCTTCCGGGAGTCTTAGAGGCTTGTTTCTCCTATCTTAAGAAAACTGTTCTTTTAGGAGAAGGAAAATTTGCTTGCTTGTATGATAACAATTTTTGTGTGTTTTCCCCTGTGAAGTTGAGGTCTAAATATGCCTTTCATCTATAGATATTCCATGTCCTAAGGGAATTAGTGACTGTATCTACTAAGCTTGTTTGCTAATTTGTCTTCACTGGCTAAACTCCTTGGAATGATACTATGGAGTGGTTCTGATATGTATGTCTAAATTTCCTAAGGCTTTTACTTGTAATTATAAATGCCCATTTGTAGTGGCTATCAATTGGTACTTTACTGAGGTAATACACATAAAAGCGCGGAACTGCCAGGAGTGCTTGCTGAGAATAGCTGTCCGTCATAGTTTTGATTTCTCTGTGTTTGAGTGCGTATGTTTCTCTCTGTAGATATCTGAAGTTTTGAGTTTGTTTGTGGTACTGTTCATACTTGTCGCAGCTAAGTATTGTGTGTGGGTATATATATGTGTGTATGTATATATATATATAAAAAAATGTTTTGTAAGTTCATAATTACATTCTAATTGTTCAGCCTTTCCTTTATTTTCCCTTTTAAGGGTGGTCAGTGTAGCAAGCTACTTGAGTTTTTAATTCCTCCTCCTTCATCATTTATTAATGGTCCAGCCTATTCTTTTAATGGCCACAAAGCATTAGCTTGTTTGGCTTTTATGCTGTGCTTATCTTTCCCTGCAGGCTGTAACTGGCTGTGTAATTCTTGTTAGGGTGTCCTCCTCCTCTTCTTCTCCAGTACAGAGGCTTATTGAGACGCAAATCTTGGTGTAGTCTGGCTGGAGCCCACATTGATCACGTCTCAGTTCTTGCATCCTTGCCTTAGAGCGGGCCTGGACTTACTAAACTTCTGGGTTGTTTTGTAGGTCTCACGAGTTTGTTCCACACTCTTAATCCTTTTTTCCACCTGACCTTATTCTGCTTTTAATGCCACACGGCTTTTGTTCCTGAAATGAAACTCCAGGACTCTGATGGACACCTGGAATGGTAGTTCCCAGTTCACCTGTCTGCCAAATCCATATAATTATTTGGCACTGAAACTTCTGTTTTCTTGCATCACGGGTAACTTGTTCTTGTTGGTAGGAAGACGATTCAGGACAGGATCTTCCCATCTTGGGAGACCTCTCATAGGTCTGTCAAGTGCCATGCTTCATGGGCTATTGCTGCCGAATTTGTTTTGTGTGTGTTAATCAAGAAGAAGCCAGTCTGACACCCTTCTGAGCGTGGTGTCTCTGCTCTGAGTGTGCTGGTGTTTGGTCCAGCAATGTTTTGTCATCTCTACCACCCAGTCCTGCAGGCCTGTGATGAACATCAGTACTCTCCCTCCTTTCCTCTCCCTGTCATTCATGCCCACCCAGTTTCTGTTTTAAATTCTTTCCTTAAACATACCAAACATCTTCTGAGTATACAATTTTTATTCATCTGTAGTTGTGTAAAACTGCTTTAGCCTTTGTCTTTTGTAGCTCAGATTTTGTTTGATAGTGACTAGGTGCTGTAGTCTGTCTTGCTCATAATATATTTCATTGCAATTCTCATTTGTATCATCTCTCTTGGTTCTGCTGTTTTCTGGGTTACTAGTTCTTATTGGATATATGTGTTGGATTTTTTTTCTTCCTGCTTGTGTTTTTCCAGGTTGAAACTGATTTTTTTTTTTTTCTTTCTTTCCTGCCATAATATATAATCTCATAGTCTCTGATAGTAGCTTTCCATTTTGTAGACTCTCAGAAAATGTAATTGCAAGGTTTATTCCCATCTTTATATTAAATAAGATACTTAATACAGCCAGACAAAATTCTAATCCCTGTGGCAATGTATTGAACGTATTTGTCTGTATGTAGCATAGCTAACTACTTTAGTCCTTCAGCCATTCTTCAAACCACATCGTGGGCTTGGTAGTTAGAGTCATGCTTCTTTGGAGCTATGTTTCTCTCCCTGTCTTTGTGCCTATGTGTTTCAAGACTAGGAGTACTTTAGGCGATGATCTCCACTTCTGCATCAAAATGAACGTAAACGTTCAAAATTTTCGTGCTGTGTGGTTTCTTCTGTGAAGTTTGAAGTTCAGAGCTTTGTAGCTGAAAGTTAAAAACTTTTTGTTTCTTTGGCCCGAAGTACAGCCCCCAGGGGCTTTCTGGCTGACCTCACACACTAAAAATGACCGTGAGTGTTGTGTTGTTCGCAGTTACCCTCTTTTGGAGTGTTGTGGGGTTTTTGTGGGTTTTTTTTTTTCTTTAAGAAGAAACACCACCCAGTTATGAAAGTACAGACGTGACGAATAGGAGAAGGCTGTATTGCCTCTCCTGCAGGAGGATGCACAAGTTGCAGTGGCACCGACCTGCTGTGCCCGGGGGAAGCTTGGAAGCTGAACTCTGCTCTTTCAAGAGTCAGTGAAAATTAGCACGTTTTTGTTAAATTGGGAAAAAATGGAGTTTTTCAGTTAAATTAAATGGACCTCAGATTACTTTTTTTAACTGCATGGAAAATTATGCCTTGCTTTAAGGCCTGAAAATATAATATTAAATTTTTTTTTTTCAAGCATTGTATTTTTGCTTCCAGTAGTTTAAAAAAAAAAAAAAATCAAATTGCTGAACTTGGGAAGGTGTTTGTTTACCACCTGGATTTAGAAGAATTTAGTAGAAATGTTAAATTAGCTGTAGCTCACTCTACATCTGCAGACAAAACAGTATTGCCCTGGTTTATTTAGTGAATTCCATTCATGGCCTCATTCATACACTGCTAAGCAACTGAAAGATTTATTTTTCTTGTACAAGATGGAAAGTTAATTTTCTACTGTATATGAATAAAAATGTCTTGAAAGATGATGAGACTGTTTTGACGTATAGATAGATCTTTAGTTTAAACCTGATAGATTTAAAATACAAAAATATGTTCAGATAAACCTTTTCCTTTCCATGTGAACACTTTGAAAGACTTAAAATCTTTTAAGAGTCACAGTTGCATACTTTTGAGCTCAGTTTCCATCCAAATTCAACTGGAACAAGTCAAAAGAAAAAAATGTAGTTAGTAAACAAGAAAGGGAAATTATGCTTGGTGTCAGATCTAAAACTAAAAATGAAAAGTGTGTGTGCATATATATACACATGCATGTACATACACATGAACAGATAATACAATTTATGTGGATACTTTAACCATATAGCTGGTTTTTTTAAAGTGTGAAGTGTAAGTTTAGAAGCAAATTAATGCTTCCTGGTATCAAGCAATCAATAAGAAACAGCGTTTCTTTAGGAAAATAGCTGGAAAGCTCAAAAGCAGACACAAATTAAAACGGGTTATTTAAATCGTGCGAGGGAAATCCATTCTGTTTGTCGCCTTTTTAAAAACCCAACCATATATGTACTGTTGAAGTAAATGGTATAAAGTATTGGTTGGTAATTCTTTTGTAGGTGTTCGGTATGGAAAGTCTGGTCAAAAGATGAAGAATGGGTCTGGTGTGATACCTGAAATTAAGATTATGTTTTGTGGCTTATCATCACTGAAAATGTGTTCTCCATCATTTGCTTCTTAGATAATCTTTGCATTTCAGCAGTCATATGGTAAGGATTTAGCTCTTAAAATGATTTAGCCAGTGTACAATAGGCAGCTTATATACTGATGCAAAGCCCAGGTGGGAGAGGTCATTTAGGCATGGCGGAAATCTTTGTCATGAAGCCTAGTTGGTAAGGGAGATTTTGGTATGGAAGAAAACTTTACATTGCCTGCAAACACTTTAGCTTTCTGCTTGAATGTAGGTGCATATAATGTATGCATGACCATACCATGTAGGTATTTCAGAAAGAAGCTCCAAGTGTTGATTCCCTTATGGGGCGTTGTGCGGTGGATTATCCAGAAAGCTCACAAAAGGACATTATTTGGAATTTTTGCCTTGGTTTTAATTAACCAGAGCTTTTCCCTGAACTACAGCTGTTGTTTAGCTGCATAGAGGAGGGCTTTCTTGTAGTCATCAGTCCGTATTGTCAAATTGTGCAGAAACCGAAGCTTCAGCTTGCTGGGTTGCGATTGTGGAGCAGATGCAGAAGTGTTGATGAAGAACCAGCACTGCGGGCAACACAGCCAGTGGCCCCGGCCGTGCATGCTGCTGAGTGCCGGCAAAACTTGTGGTGG
This sequence comes from Fulmarus glacialis, assembly GCF_000690835.1. NCBI lineage: Eukaryota > Metazoa > Chordata > Aves > Procellariiformes > Procellariidae > Fulmarus > Fulmarus glacialis. The sequence continues at coordinate 19,370 of NW_009205845.1, read as the reverse complement.
TTGTGTGTTACTGGGTGTTAGACATGCAGCTAACACGTGCGCTGACATGCAGCTAACACGCATGTTACTGAACATGAGACTTGAAAGCTGAGTGACTCGGCTCCTGCAACCAGGTCAGCAAATCCCACGGTTTGAGAACTGAGGGACAACACAGGTAGCTTTAGGAAAATGGTATGGACAAAGCATATGTTTTGTGTCTGGTCTAGGGAGCTCATCTCTCTTAAAATACTTGCTATGTTGATTTTTGTATGAATTTTTGTAATGTGGCCAGTTAGAACATGTGCCCACCAGTGCCGTGAATGAACATCTTATACCTGATAAGTTATGTAGCCATATTTAACATTTGTGATTTACATCGCCTAGGAATGTGGCACAATTTCTGGAGTTTGAAATGCTGTGGGTTTGTCTTACACTTGTTAACACGCAGCTTGTGGTTTAAGTGTCCACCTCTCACCTGCAACCCACGGTGAAATGCTTCTTCCCTCCTCCCCTTCCTGGCCCCCATGTTTCATCTGTAAAAGAAAGAAAATGTCTGATAAAGGAAGACATGTTTCAATTATACCTTAATTTTGTGTCTATAACCTTCATCACTTCTGTGATTGTAGAGATTTGGGGACAAGGAGTTCTTGGGGAGAGTAAATCTTCTGTTTTCTTTTTCTAAGCTGGAAAAAAACTATATTTTTGAGTATTTTCCAGTCCAGTAACTCAGAAGGATTAACTTTGCACTCTAATAAATAAAACAGCCAAGCAGATTTTGTCCAAATGTTTCTTCACCAGACTTAAATCCTAATCCTGGACTAAAATCTCACAGGCTTGTAGTAAAATTGTTCCAGACTAAAACTTGGCAAAGTAAAAAATCTCTGAAAGCAGGGTTCACAATGGAAATGCTGATGCAAGCATAACTGGAGCATTGCAAACGCGACGCTATAAGAGCAGCTTTGCATATTGCTCATGAATAGCTCAGAGGTAAAAGGATTAACACTTCTTAATACCATTTTGAATCTGCTAGGCTTTTTGCTTGCTGGACTCAACACAGATATTCTGTAGCGTACGTAGGCTTCGTATATTACCCTTTTATTCTGATCCCTTTTTTCCCCCCTAACTGAGACTCCTTTATTGCTGCAACAGAAGACTTTGTTACCTCGAATTTCCTGCATCACCTATAGGGATCTGTCAGGAGACAGAAATTAATACTAGAAATAACAATTTGAGCTCAGTGCGTAGCTATTTGATTTGCAGACTAAAGGAACTTTTGCACATTTCGTATTTGAAGAGGAGGAGGAATGGGACTGTCGGTGAAGGAGAGGAGGCGCTGGATCTCTTTTAGAAGAGTGTACAGGCTCCAGTGAGGCTCTGGTACTGTGGGTAAAAAGCCCCATTTTAAAAAAAAAAAAAAAATCCTGAAAATGAAGTGCCTCTTATCTCTTATTGTCACCGAATCTGTGCCTGCAGACATTTGGGTTTGTTTCTGGTTACAGCTAAAGCATTCTGAAGTGAGTGTGTGTTTGTGTACACTCTGTAAATGTTGATAGGTTTCTAGGGTTCTCTCTTGGAAGATTTTCATCATATAAAACTTGCTGCTGCCACCTCAGCCCTTTCGTTTAGAAATGGTTACCTGTTCCTGTGAAAATGAGAGCAAATAAAATCTTGAGGATCACTTTAACCAGTTTGGGGTGTCTGTGTGTATGTGAGTGTATATGTGTATATACGTAAGCACACGCATGCACACATACACATCGATATATAAATACCCTATTGCTGTTGCCATAGTCACTCTCTCACTGGGCCTTATACCAGCAACTGTGCAGGGAGGTGCCAGCAAAACATGATGTATTTTAAATATAATCTGAAACACCATCCAGCAGCAAATCAGATGTTTATTAAAGGTCCCTTTCCTCTGCCAAGATTTCACTTGGTTTGCTTTCTCACAAAAGGGAACAAACTTGAAATACTTCAGTGTTTAAGCAAATAATATTTTATAAAAAGGGTAATATGCATGATTAAAGAAAATACAAGGGCTCTGGCTGGTGATTATTTACAACAGGCATGGCCCTCAGACAGCAATGGTAAAAAAAGTGAATATACAGTAACTGTTAATCCACTTGACAACTGATAGCAATAGAAATTATGATGGCAAGAAAATAGAGAGAGGTCTTGTACAAACATGATATTATTATTTTCTTTGATTTATTTTTTCTTTGGTTTTTTTTTTATAAAACTGAGATAAGTGTGTATATAGATCAAAGTAATTTGAATTACATACTGAAAAAACCTGTAGTCATGATTGCTGTAATTCACGTTGTTGGTACACCTTGCTGTTTCAGAACTTACGGTCTTGGTCATTTATTACTGGTGGGTGTCAGAGATTTTGATGTTGTTAATGCATTTGAGCGTGCTACGGTACGTGCTGTGTGTGGTGCTGTATATGTAAAAACTAAGGACATCATGGTAGTCTCTAATTTCTTAGCTTTGAAAATTACCAAATAAAAGAATAAGCAAGAAATGTACATAGTTAAAATTCACAATGGAAAGGAAGATCCTTTAGGAAGATTTGAGTTGGTCTGGATGGTTATTAAAGTTGCTGGTTAATATTTTTAATATAACTTCTGAAGCAGCTTTTATCAAAAGATCTAGGTGCATATTACAGACTAGTTTAGACTCATAACATCCCTGTGGCGAGCTGGGCAAGTACCTTCAAGAAACTGATGTCCAGAGATGCTTGCCATGTTTGCCTGTGCTAATTTGGAAAGCTGGGTCTTGTTTATGCTTGAAGTGAATGCAGATTAAGGTAGGGTGTAAGCACAATAGTCGTTTCTGATTAATTAAATGTGCAGAAATTCTTTCTCTGAAACAAGAGCGTCTTGTTTCTGGTTAGCATATCCTCTTTGAAATGGCACTCATTACAGAAAACTGCCCACTCGTGGCTTTAATAAAGAGCTATTGTGTGAGCAGGAAGGTCCTTTTTACTGAAGCTGGGGAAACAGAACGTGGGCTTTCTTGCTCTTGGTCCTTTGTCCTGTCTGCTGGACCGGTTGGTCCAACAAGCGGTCAGACGGTCTCGGGGGATCAGTGGCCGCAAGCGACTGGAACGGAGGCTTACCAGTTCTTACCAGCGTTTGGCAGACGGCGCATCCCGAGCATGGGAGGTATGGTGCCCCTCTGGTGCTTCTGAGTTGTCACGTGAGCAAACCCTTAACAAAAACTAAGGGACTGCATTTTGCATTGGATGACATCAAATGTTGCAAGGGAGAAAAGTCTGTATTCTATTCTGTAGTTGCTCTAGTGAAACCCTACTGCAACTCTACACTTTAACCTTTTTCTGAAAACTGAGGAGACTTCCCAGCTGCTTCTCTGCCACTCTATACTTTGGTGGGCTAATGAGGTCTCCTAAAATTTGAGCTAATATTGCTGCTTATTAAGGAATTACTTTCCTTGTCTTTCTGACTGGTTGTTTAATGTAGCCAAAAGGCTTGTCTTGTTTCTGGGTGGAATTTCACAGCCCTGAAACAGCCCTTCTGATTGCCTTAAAAGATGTGCAATCGTTGCTTTCGTGTGAAGATGTTGCACAAGTCCTTGTCTGTCCAGATGTCCACCTAGATACTTAGATACAGCAGCAATACAGGCTGTTATAAGAGACTTGCAGTTATTGATAGATTTTTATCCTTAGTAAATTCCTGTGGAAGTAGGACAGTAAAAGCCCTTCTTATACATGGAAACAGGGAATCTGGTGGATTAAATAACCTGACATTGAGTTTTCAGCTGAACTGAGAATGAAACCAAGGTCTCTTAAATCTCTACCTGGTACTGGATACATTAGTTTCTTTCTTGCTAATTCACCTAATACAATTTGCTGGTGTGGATACATCCATTTTGTATTTATTTTGCCTAATTTGGAAAAGATTTGACTTAAAATGTGGGGCATGGTTGATCTGCACAGAATTGGGTTGGTTTGAATGAGCATCCGTAGGTCCTCTTCTAAATGTGTCTGCATCCACTACATGGAGCAGGAGAACCTCCTCTCTGCATAGTTAGTTGATCAGGTGTATTAAATGTCTGTTTAAAAAAAAAAAACACTCACAAACAAAACCAGCCCAACCCAAAACTTCTTCCCCTTCTTTCAGTAGTTTTCTCTTGTCTTCAGTTTTGCTGGCAGATCTGCTAATTTGAGTGTTGTGTCAATCTGAACTGACATGGGGGATACTCGTAAGAACCTCCACTGACACATGAATTAAAGGAGCGCTCCTCACAGTGGTGTCTTGGGGTGGGCTGAAGGGGGGTGACAACATCCCCGGTACAACTGTTGTTGGGATGCAACCTGGGACCATCACTGTGGCAGCAGGAAGAAAACGGAAATAAGAAAGGGAGAGCAATGACGTATTTGAATGTCCAAAGGTAGGCAGATAAAACACTTACAGGTTAGTTCCTTAGAAATTAGCACTTCCCTGGTTTCCTGGACCCTGTGAGTGACAGTCAAATCTGACTCTGGTGAAAGAGCTGTAAGACTTGTGGAACTCAGGGAAAGAAATGCAAGGTGAGTGGTTCCACAGGGTCTCACCACTCTTCTGGTCGAGTGTCCGATGTTCCCTAGAACAAAGCAAGGATGTCAGCGGCCCTGCTGGCTTGCTGCCCCTTGCTGCTGTGGGTTTGGCTTCCTTGGCATTTAGGATTACAGTATGCCAGCACAGTGCTTCTGCTAGTCAAAAGCAGCCCCTCTGCCCATCTTGTGAGCAGCATGAGAGCAGCACTGTATGTCAGTGGCCATGGGTTGGACATGTTGGTCGTAGATTTTGGTGATGTCAACTGCCATAGCAATTGTCCTGAAATGTCTTACTTGAGTCTCCAACTGTCTGTATAATGGGGAGACTAAAACTAATGTATTGTATTTTAATGTTAAAAATTTTAAGGACGCATTCTGTAAGTGTAAAGTAATTCATAATTCATCAGGGATAAGTGAATGTCTTGCTTCTCTGTTCTGAAGTGGGCATTGCTTGTTCATGCTGTGGTCTGTTTGCTTGCAGTCTTCAGTGCTTGTTTGATCACTTAAGCAGCTCATGAGAGCATCCTTACAATGCGGGGAAAAAAGGCCAGTTTAAGGAGCCCTTGTATAGTGTAAAATATTATGACTAGAAGATACTACACAGCTCTTTGTCCTTACAAAATCTGCAAAAATATTTCCAAGGGTATCTACACACCGGGATCAGTGGCAGCTTATATGCAAGTGGAAATGGCTTTTGCTTTGCTGGCGTTCTGCTTGGAAGGCGCCACATCTCTTGGGCAGTGCTTGGCGCGATGCTGGTGTCTCTGGTAAATCGGGGAGGTTTACAGTCTCAAGTGTGGAATGAGAATTATGTTTTGAAAGCTTTCCACGATGGTTTTTCTGTGATTCCCAAACACAGCTGAGGATTTTACATGGGTTGCTGGAAAGTTTTTTTTGTTTGTTTTTTTTTTTCTTTTTGAAAGTAGTCTGGCTTTTTTTATTTAAGGAATAAGCTACCTCTGTTCCCCAGGCGAGTTAGGGTTCCTGGGTTTCCGTTTCAGTTTTGAGGCTGAAGCTGGGTTAAGACTTGTCTGTGTTGACCAGGGAGTGTTCCGGAATAGCTCCTCGTGGTAACCGTCCCTATTGTGGGATAATTAGTGTGCTTACAAAGCGGAGCCGGTAAAACCAACTCTCACTGTGGAATAGCGTGTCTGCTGGAGGAGCAGTCCCAGTTGTTTTCCACCATGTTTCTTGCAGCAAAAGCCTGTCCAGTGACCTTACAGGTTGCTGAGGTGGAGGTACAGTTTTTTCCTGCAGTCTTCATTGCTGTGGGCTACTCTCGTTAATTGAATTCTCTTTTCACTGCCACACATTGCTTAACAATATCTATAGGATGTGTTACTAATTGCATGTTTTCGCTGTGGTAGTTAGCATAATTGAAAGCAGAAGTTTCCAACATAATAGAGTACAGCTTCTCCTGTGTAATGTTTTTTCATGCTGACATTACATTTTAAGGAGTGCAGTGAAGCCAGTTTGATACTTGGGAGAAGCCGAAAATCCAAGTGGTTAGGCATCTCATGCTGTAGTTTTGTATTCATGGAAGGCTTCAGATACACAGGAAGCAAATGTAAAGAACTGATTTTGGAGAGGTGAGATGCTAAAGGTGCTCTGGTAACATTGCTTTTCGCAGTGCAGGTTCTCTGGTTTTATTTGGTCAATAGGAGATAATCAGAGGAACACACAACCATTAAAGAGTAAAATATCATGGGCTCTGGGGTCTTTTGACACAAAAGTGAAGAAGCCCATCCAGAATGATAGGGAAGGGCAGTCTGGATTGGAAACCTTAAAATCATGATCTCCCGGGATTTTTTTCCAGGTTAAATGAGTGTCTCTGTTTCAACAGGTACTTTGTTGGTGTTGGTTTAGAAATCAGTAAGGTCAGAGCTGTAGCGAACTTCAGAGGATGGTTTTTGCTATCTTCCTCTGCGAAGTCTTAGCGAAAGAAAGCACAGTCTCTCCTTGTCTTTCATTCTGTGTTTGACTCTTTCAGAGGAAAGACTTGCTCAACCAACAGGGTACATCACATGGGTTACGGTTGCTGGGAGATGAGATTTGAGAAGATATCTTAAGTGTGGCAAGAAATGTAGGTATAGTCTTATAGTGTTGTGACCGGTAACAGAGAATAAGATAATGACTGCTAAACTGAATAACAAGCAGGCTTAGCTGACTTTTACTTCTTATGTTTTCAAAAAAGTTGAAGTGGACGAGGAAGAAGATTGTTTGATCCTATTTCTCTCCATTGCTCTTCGCATCCCTCTTTCTTCTGTAGAACCTCTGTAGATTCCTTGGGGCCACGAGTCTGTCTGTGTCGGGGTGATAAGTAACTCCAGGGTAAGAATTGTTCTGGGTTAGATTGAAGTTCAGGGGAAATGCTTTAGTATTTCTGTCTGTAGTTGCCTGGTTGATTCTTGCTGGTCTTGCCCTTGCAGATTCAGATACCTGCTGTTTGGTTGATGTTTTGTCTAATCTTGGCTCTTACTTCCCACTTCAGGGACATTCAGGATGTAAGGCTGGCCAGGAGGTAGGCCATCCCATGGCAATCTGTTTGCCCAAGCATATATCTATTGCCTTTGTAGGAAGATAGATATCCCCCCCACAAGCCCTTAATGTTTATGCGTGTGTGAAAGGTGCAGGTGCACACATGGGAGGTAAGTGCTTTGATAAGCCTAGGCAGAGCCATTGCTGTTGTACGTGGCTGATAGTGACTTTGCTTCTCTATAAAAGGACCTCACTGTGCTAATCTTCTTGCACTGTAGCACCTGTCACCTACCAGGTAGGTGTTAAATACTGCATTCATAGGGGATTATCACCAGCTCTTCTGCTCTGGCTATAGAAAAGGAGAACAAGAGAAATTTCAGCTGTTCTATAAGGGAGGGGTAAAGAAGAATCCACTGACATGGTTGTAAAGGTCAGGAATAGCACGTTGGGAATCCTTTGGGATGTATTATTAATCCCTACATTTGGGATTTCATATTTGAGATAGATTTTGATGTAGAACTTGCAAGCTGGAGGTGTGCAGTTCGATGTTATATCGCTTGAATCGATGCAGGCTGTTCATCATTGCTATCTAAAAAGTCAGTGTGTTGACATACGACAGTGTTGTTATATCAACATGAATTGTTCTGACAGGCTGTGGGAGTTGTGTACTTTTTTTTTTAAGGTATGTAGCTATAGACTGGACCACTGGATGACATGGTTGAAATTCTGCTCTTATATGACTCTTACCTGATTGCTCTTGTTTCTGTGTGTACAGTAGTTTCTTGAATTCTTTGAGAAGCTCATTTTGTGGAGCATAACAAAGGAACAACTTGAGTGTTAACAGAAGTCTGGAGTATTACATGTGTGTGGAAGTTGCTGTTACTGTAATATATTTCAAAGCTATCTTTACAAAAAAAAAAAACAACAACAAACAAACAACAAACAGCAGGAAACATGGATTGCTATCATGGATTTATCCAACCTGAGACGACTCTCCAGCAAGCTTTGCTTGATCTAAGGCTGTTTATACAAACTGCATATTTTGTAGCTCTGTCATCTTGTGAGTTACAGGCAGTACAAATTAAAAGTTACTTTGGGCGTTGCTCCAACATACAACTCAGCTCGTGACTTACTGGAGAGCAGCTAAAGTGAAAGGGCTAACTTGCCCAGAGCATCTTCCCTCCAACAGTATGGCCTGTGTTTATCCCCGAGAGTGGTCCTGGCTTCTGAAGTACTGTACCAGTAGATGTGTGCCCATGCAGTGATGAGGAAAACAAGGGTAATATGTGCTGCAGGGTGTTTCCTATGCATCTGCCCAGTTTTATTTTTACATGGTATATTTATACACACGTGCTATCTTCCCAGTTTAGGTCTAATGCCCTCTAATTCTGGGTATGCAGTTACAAAGAAAGCAAAAATCAATGTAGAGGGAAAAACAAGGACCTTTAAAGCTTTGTGGAATATAAGAAATTACCAAATTTTCAAGTGTTTTGCATGTTTAAATGAATTAGTGCTCCCTATAAAATTGATAAGTAGAAAATAAAACTCTGGCTTGAGAACTGTAGCAAAATACAAGGAGACTCAAGCTGTCTGATTGTAGGCTTTAAATATCCAGAATGATTCATCCTGCTTTTTTGTTGTCCAAACCTGTAGTTAAAAATTACTGTACACTTTAAGTAAATTGAAGAAGGGTTACCGCAGAAATGTGAGAATAAACTTGAATGACAAAACATCGAATTATTTTCAATTCCTCCTTTATAAGACTGCTCTTACAGTCAAAGAATAATTATTAGTGACCTGCAGTGCTATCCAGAAGGAGTTTGTAATTTTCAGTTGAGTCGACACTGAGGATTTAGCAGCTGCCTATGTAAGAAGAGTGGGCGAAATAAGCAAATTGTGAGAATTGGCAGAATGTGGCTTGGATGGCTACTTATTAGATGAAGACTGGAGCGCACAAGGCAGTCTAAACAGACTGCTGATAAATTAGGATGTACCTACTAAGTAGACTCTGCAAAGAGAAATGACAGTGTAACAAGTCTAGGCACTTGTATCTCAGTTGTTCTTAACCGGTGATTAGTGATGAGCTTAGCCTTTTTATATTATCTTCCTCAACACGCGGCTTTTACTGTCCTTCAGCCTTTGCTTGCTGAAAGTAGAGAACAGATGGGAAAGTAGAGAACAATAGCCCTTCATGTCTGACTGAGGAAAGGTAAGAGAATTAGGTCCCTTGAACCTGAAAATAATCTGGTTATACTGCTGCGTCATCTGGTACGTAGCTGTGGCATTTGCTCCGCTATCAAAAGCCCAAGCACCTTTGGTCAGCGTGGACAAATGCCTGGGATATACCAGTTTCTGTGCAGCCGAGAGTAGCACTTTCCTCTGCTTGAACTGTCTGGAAGGGGTGAAATTCAGAAGAACCCCTCTCTTCCCTCTCACATCCCATCCTGATTACAGGCAAGATGGGAACTCACAGGTATTGTGGAAGATGTCCTCTTAGATGGAGCTAGTCAAACAATGTGACCTCTCCTGATCTCCGAAAAGCTTGAGAAGAGGAAAAGAGATGAGAGGAACAGGGCTAGTTGTGTTTTGGTCCATGAAAGAAAGTATAGCTGCCAAGGAGGGAGGGGATTATGCAGGTTTATCTGTATGGTGTAAGAGGGCAAGAAAAGCTGTCCTCCAGCATGGCACTTGTACCTGTAGTGATCACAGAGTGGACCCTTCATGGACTCATTTTTAGCCTCTCGTGTGAAAGTAATTCCCCTGTTGCCACTTCATAACTTAAGAAAGAATTGAGCTTGGGCATCAGTTGTGGCTCTTAGGTGGGACAACTAGCTAGTTTTCATTCACCACCCTGTATAGCTCAATGATTATCTCTCGGCCAGAGGTTTAAGTGATTTTAGAGGTCTGGGCACTCTGTGGGGAAGTGGCAACTTCTCTCTGCTTCCCCAAGCAAGAAGGGGATGTCAAAGAGCTCTCCATCCAGTGTTTGGTGTCTTGGCTTTTTCCTATCTCCCTTCCAAACTAGAGAGTTTGTGTTTTGCAGTACGTCATATCAATCTGTATACATAAGTGTTGCTGTGCTAGTAAGCGAAAACTATTTTGAGAACTCCTCTGTCTTTCTGGGGATGGGGTGACTGGAGTGAGGGAACTTCAGAAGACCAGTGCTGTGGTTTATCAGGCAGTGTTGCTGCTGTGTTTGGACCGCATTCAGCGTGAATAGATGTCTGGGGAGCTGCTTTGACCTTGCTTCTGGGTGGCTTATAAATAGGGAATCAGAATAAATTATTTCTTCATTTGTCATTGTGAGGGAGACATTAAACAGGGAGTCTACCGTTTCTGAGAAATCTAGTGATGGACAATGAAAGGAAAAACAGTGAGGGGAGAAGAGATTAGGAACTGGGAACGTTACTTGCATAAGGGTTTTGGATCGGAGCAGCAAAATGACTGAACCTGGCATATTTTTTAATGAAAAAAATCTGTTTATGATGACAGGATGACTAGGGAAGAAAAATCCTTAGATTTCTGTGGAGTGATCCATGAGTCAGAAATTGCTGGCACTTGGAGAAGCACTCTCTCTGCTCAGCTCCTACCCCGCTCTCCTGTTTTCTTCTCTCTTTAAATGATCATGCTGTGGATTGAGGGACAAATTTGAGGAGCCCTCAGTCCAGTTCTTAAACAAGGCACCTATGGACGTTACGTTTCAGCTGTCCTGGTGAACATTAACTCGTCTCCTGCTTTCTGAGTTTGCAGACTCAGCCGAGACACAAAGAATTGAATAACCCTTGAAGAATGAACTCCTTTGTTGCCCACCGAGGCATAGCTGTGGCATTGTTTTCACCACGGGCAGGACAGTGAGTAATAGCGTTGCAGCTGCTTCACTGAGCTCTGTGCTGGAGGATGCCTTAGTCTCCTTGGACTTTTCTTTCCAAAGTCATTCATGTGTGGAAAAAGATGAAATGCATTTGTAAGCAAGACTTCATTATTTTTTTGTAAATGTAAGAAAACTGAGAGTTGTACTGTGGAAAAAAAAGAAACACTCTCAGACTTCACTCTGTAGAAATTTGAAGGTATGTGGCAAGGTGTCAGCACTAACTTTTTTTGAAATAAATTTTCAAAATGTGGACACAGCTTTCTTCTCATCCTGTGTTCTGCATCTGGTATTACTAGTCTGGGCAGAACTTTATCTCCGTTGATCAAGGAGACTGCGCTTGCCTAGGCGGCATTTAGCACTGCTCCATCCTCAAAGCCAAACAAGGAGTAGGCTGCTCATTGCATTGACTCAAAGCATTTACCTCGCAGCATTCCACTTTTATGTTTGATTTAGTAGCACCAACTACCTTTAAAAATGTTTTTGCATTGCTCTCAACTCATTCTGCCAAGAACTTTTGTACAGTAGAGTTTAAGCTACTTTTTAAGTGTAATTTAGACATAATTATCTCACCAAGATTGTATCTGTTGAGAGCAAGACTATTCATCAAGGACTCCTTTTAAAATATTTTCTCAAGTGGATTCTTCTCTGTTTTGCCAGATCCAGTTTTATATGATGAAAGTGATAAGCCTTCAGTGTCTTTGCACAGTAGTCCACTGATCATCAGTGCGGTCAGCAGTGATCAAAAAAGAAAACATTAATATGAGACAAATAGAAAATAAAACGAAGGCATAATTGCATTGTTGTCTTAGTCTGTGGTGTGTCTTGCGCCCTGAATGATGGTCAGTTTTTACTCCTCTGTCTAGGAAAGAACTTACTAGAACTTAAAATTTCAGAGAAATGCAGCAAGGATGACCAGCTGTCTTCCCAGATCTTCAGCAGAAAAGAACCTGGGGGCAAGGGAGATCCATGTTAAACTTGACAAAGTCCTAACAGAGAGGAGAAGGGTAAAGAATGTGGGGACACTTGTTTTCTCTTCCTCATGTGAGGACTGAAGGTCACCATCAGGTTTAAGATGAAATACTTCATCCTGTGTGTGGCTTAAGCTGTGAAACGCATTGCTGCAGGATGTCTTTGGTGCCCAAAGTTTAGAGAAGTTCAAAATGTGACTGGACAGGCTTATGAGGAAGAAAATCTTGCAGTCACACAGAAACAAGTTCTGACTGGGAATTAATATGGGTCTGCCAGTTGCTCAATGATATAGTAAAAGGAATAATTACTGTAGGTTTTTTCCATGGTTTTTCTACCCAGACAGATTTGGGACCCTGCTTTTGAAGACAGTTTGCAGGTGTGCATGTTAGTCTAGCCACCCCATCTATCTAATTTAACATCCCTGATTTTTTTTTTTTTTTTTTTGTGAAATACCTTGAGTTACCAGGTGCTAGCAAGGAGCTGTGTTTTCTTGTGTGCGACATAGGTGATGCTGTGGATTTTGACTGTTCTGGCGAACGTGATGCAGAGAAGAGACATGATGTGATGAGACACATCGTTTTAGACATGTTGGGCTCATGAAACAGTCTGTCCCAGCCATAATTTTAGATACAAAACCGGAGTCTAATGTTAGAGAGTGCATACTACTTTTATTTCATAGACAAGGCTATTTTAAATCTTTCTACCAATAATTCTTTGGAAAGCAACCTTTCAGGTGTAAATTATATTTGTTTCTTTATGTTTGTACTTTTTTAAAAAAGATTGTTCTACCTATCCTTGTCTAACCCACCTTCGAAAAAGCCTAGTATGAAAGGAGACCAACAGAAGTGTACTTTTTTTGCTATCAGTTAAAAGTGAACTATCTTAACAAGAATTGAAGGCCACAATGTGAATACCAGTGGTTTTTTTTAATGTAAAGCATTTGACATCCATCAGCATTGTCGTATCATGCCACTATCACCACATTGGATTTGGAAGAGGAATGCTACTAGTAATTTGCAGAGCATCATTTAATCATCTTTGTCAAGTAATGGATTTATTATTGATTTCAGGCTCCTAGTTAGCTTAGAGAATTGTATCTTAATTTGGTTTGCCTTTTTTCTTCCCCAGAGGATGTAGTGCCATGCTGCAAATTTCGTAAACCAGCTGCGTTAAAAGAACGTCAGGGTTGAAAACTCAAGCAATTCAGTTCAAGCACTGAGAATTTAAGCATGAGTATCATCTGTTTTATTCACTGACTGTGGCATGATTTTGTGAAAGAAATGGTACCTAGAAGTGCAGTTAGGTCAGGAAACATATCCAGAAGAAGCTGGACTATTCTAATTTTGGAATGTACTCATCTTTTTTAATGTTTGCCTTTGAATTTTTCCTGTTTTGAATAGCTTTTGCATGTAATATAAGGAATAATGCTCTGTAGTTCTTGGTTTACAGAGAAAGTAAGTTTGGAGGAAAAGTAATAGTTCCACTACAAGTAAGTATACTAAATCCTATGCAGATTGTCATCAGGGTTGACAGTTAACAGTTCATGGTGAACAAAGAGTAACTAATAGCAGTAGTAGATTCCTATCCTTTATCCACGTGCTTTAAGGAGGGATGGTGGTGTTAGATGCCTTTTCTGATTTTTCTGTATATTGCGAACTAATATCTTTCATCTAGTCCAAGGTATAACTCTGATTTTTGTTACTACACAATTTCCTAAAAGACATCTAGCTCAAGGTGAAGGTGTAGAGAAGAGGAAATTCCTGTTCTATTAGTTAATGTACCACTGAGAGCATTAGAAAGGCAAACCTTGTTTTTTCCATTTTCAGCTGGACTAGCTTCAGCATCTAGTTGTGATTTCTGCTTAAAGTTTTCTCCTCTGTGGTCCACTCGTACCTCTTGCTGCTTGGACCGAGTCACCTTTGACTGTTTGATGAACAGAAACATTGCTCTTCCTGGTGTTTCCCAATTTACTACAGCTGCATTTTAAGGTCTCTTAGCAAGTTTGTAATCCAAATAACTCTGTTCTCCTGGTATTTTGTAATGTTAACTTTCTAACCAGAATATCAGGTGATAGTAAATCATGTCTCACTTTAGCCATTGTGGTTCTCAGCTGTTTGCTGAGCAGCTGAGGGGTATTGAGATTCATCAATCATGAATTTGTTTTTAGGGTTTTTAGTCACTTGGCGCTCACCACAGTTTTCAGTTCTTTCCTGCTGTTATTCCCATCCTGTCTTCTGTTCTTCTTGTGATCTATCAGTATCATCTGCTCTCCCACCTGTGTTCAGCTCAGGTTGCCTTCTCCTCTGCTCAACTCCTGGGTCCACCTGAAGCTGGAGACCTGGGGACAGAAGTAACCGGGAGGGAGGCATCTTCATTCCTGGTGTCCATTGGGGTTTCTGAGAGGTGTGGGAAGAAATGGGGAAAGGATCTACTAGATCACAAGGCAATTCATTTTGTTATCTAGATAAAGTGTGCAGTCAGGTGGATGCATCAGTGGGAGAAATGGAGTAATGGCCGTGTGGGATGTGGCTAGGGTCTTCTGCAGCTGAATTGCCAACCTCCAACAAGGACTGAACTAGTACATGCTCTGTGTTTTGTGTAGCCACGTGCTTCTTGAAGCCTATACAGATGTGCTGGGCCAGTGTTCTGGTATTAGAGAAGCCACTTTGAGAGGCAAAAACTTAAAGGAAAACAATCTGAACCTGGACCTTAGTTGTATGTCAGTGTGCAGACCACAGAGAAACAGATTTATTAAAACAGGGGAATCAACAATTATCCATTTACATGATTCTATGGGAGGTTTAATATTACAGTGTAACTATTACTTATTAAGGAAAAACTTGCACTTAATAATAATAAGCTCTGACATGGCATGGAAAGTGGGGCTCAGTCTGGTCACAGCACTGACCTAAGAAATGGCAATGCTGAAGAATTCAACTGAGCTTTGCCATCTGAGTTGGCTTAAAGTTGACAAAGGCCATTGCATTCTTTTATTTCTGTTTAAGAGGCATTTTACTTTAATTGTGTAGTTTAGGTAGGCTGCATAGAATCAATAACTTTTACAAGTAGCAGACTATTTTTCTTCCAGAAGAAAAGGATATTTATATAGATTTAGATGGTCCTTATTACAGAATTGCAAAATCGCTACCATAGAGAATTTCACTCAGATTGTATGTTAGTTTCCAAAGAGAGCATTTAATATTTTGGGTTTGTTTCGCACCCCCCACCGCCCCCCCCCCCGGAAATACTTAACAATTACACAATTCACAGCATCCTTTTAAACATTCACACCTGAAAGCTTTTTATTACAATGAGAAGACAATTGTTTGCTCAGAAACATAGTAAAATTTTCTGGTGGTGCAAATCTTGCTCTAGATCCTGTTTTATCAATAACTCAGTTTTCTCAGTAGGGCACCAGCAGTGATGGGAGAATCAACAGGCATTTGTGCTTAGGTTTCTTCTTCAAACCACAGAGAAACTGTAGTTTCTGTAATAAAGCATCCATTTTGTTAGAGAAAAAGCAAGCTTTTAAAATGGCATTTTATTCTCTTTTATAATCTTAGTTTAAATGAAGATTGCATATGGGAGTACCAAGCTTATGCAGATTTGCCTTTGCAACTTCTAGAATATGCTTTCTCAAGAGACTACAGAAAATTACAAGTATGCTATGCTGTCTCAATGTCTGCCTAAGGGGAGTTTTGCCCTCCAATAAATAAGAGTCTACAGATCATAAGTCAGCATTTTATCGTCAGCCACCAGGTGACTCTCAAATGTCAAGAAAAGGTGCGTGATAACTCCCAGATTTCTGTTGATGGCAGTAGCTGCCATCACGTTGTATTAAGCAGAATTTTGCAAGAGGCAAATGTCACCTTTCCTAAATCTTTCAAGTGTATGCTTTGTGCCTTTTTAATTGAGGCTCTACAAATCCAAATCTAAAATTTGAACTGAAATATTTGTTGAAACCAAGTAGGAGTGTTCGGAAGAGGAGGATAAGCTGGAGAAGTCTTGGCATTACTGGAGGAGGTGCCCAGCTTGGACTGATGTCTAATGGCAGCGAATGTTTCAGTGAGGAGCATGAAGAGATCAGCTGTTCTGCACGTAACCCTGATAGAAGGGGTTATTGAATGCATTTCTCGTGTTCATTTCTGTCAGCCTTTGGAAGTGCCATAAACAAGTCTGTGTAACACCTTGGTAGCGATGTGTATTGTAGAAAGAATTGTTCTGAAAACAGTTTTAGAAACTGGAACTTCAGGGGTTCTATTTATTGCTGAGGTGAGATTTTTTTTTTGTCTTGATTTAAAACAACTCTTCCCTGCTGCCGCATCTCCCCACCCCCCGCCAAGCTTCCCCCTTCTTTCTCTTTTCCACTTCTGCCACTCACAGCATCATGCCACTAAATCATGAACTGACACAGAGAAAAGTAAGTTAATTGTACATCGCTGGCTATCTGATTAAATCCACTCTTCTGCATTTAGACTCTGGTGGATTTATGAAGATGAAGTAAAGGGAAAGAAATGACATGGCTACTGAGGGAAAAATGAGTATTAACATCTTTTCAACAACAGTCTGATGAAATATTATATGTTTAAGCTACCTGGCTGTTTCAGTTACTCATGAAACAGCATGGGTTGTATGTAATTCTGCTTGCTAGTGCTTGCTAAATTCTTCATAAGTGCTTTTAGATGACCCCGTTTTGGGATTGATACAAGGAACCTGTAATTGTTGAATGCAGAAGAAACACTCTAAAAGGGCTCAGGAAAACTCCTGAATTAGGCTGCGTTCTCCAGGAAATGTGGGACTGGTGTTTTAAAATGCCAGATGCCTATTTACTTGTAAAAGTGAAAAAGTGATAGTATGTTGTTAATGAAGTAAATAAGTGGAGCAGATCAATAGGTGAATATTTAAGAGGCTCTTTAGATGATTATACTACAAAAAGTATGCAGGAGGAAGAAATACCAGGCTTCTGACAGCTAAATCAAGCATCAGTAATGCAGATAAGCTTGTCATCGAGATTCCTACCCACATGTGAGGAAAGAACCGGGACAAAATTGTTAAAGATTTTTTCAGTCTTCACCCTGAGTTTTTCTTTCTAAGTCATGAAATCTAACTTTGCTTAAATTTAACAAAATAGAGCAAATTAAAGAAATAAAAGTAGTACTGGAAAGCTTCAGTCTGAATAGAATGTCCTTTGGAAAGCTTGAGCCCTTGACATCAGGGTTAGATCAGATATACTGCTCTGCACATTCAGTTGCTAGCTGTGAAGGGCTTTATTGCTCTTCCTGCATCTTAAGACTTAAATTTTAATATACGCAGTTTCTGTGGAAGTAGTGACGAAGGAATTTTCAAAAGTGCAAAAATTTGCTCGGAACCTTATTTTTAGTCTGCCAAATCCCAATTACCATACACGTTGCACATTTGGAGTATGTGAAGAGTCTCATCCACTGCATCTTGCTTATGAATACTTAATAACACTTAAGTAGTTGACTTTTGCAGATCCACATCTTTTCTAGGAGTATTTTGTTTCGTAAGGCAACTTCCATCAGTTAAAGTGGTTAAAAGTTCACTAGTGAAGATCCCGAGTGCTAACTGGCATACTGAAACTGTTTACTACTCCTTGGACAGAGATGCACGAAAAAACTCAGCACTTTGTAGTCTATATTTAGCCTACATCCCCCACCTCTGCGGAATGGGTTTTACTTACGTTACCTTGAACCTCATATCCATTTAGTCCAACACAGTGCACAATGAGGTCAGCCTTCTGATGTGCGAGGGTTTCATTTTATGGTCACACTTGAGCAGGCAACAAATCATGGGTGAACTTTGGTTCCTCCAGGTTCTTGTTAGCGTCCTCAGTCCTAGCAGCGTTGCACCTTGCAGCTGGAGCGGAGAACGCTGTCGTGTTTCGTAATCTGCTGCGACTTCTAAGTGTAGGCTCCCAGTTCGGCTGGTCCTCCCACGTGGTGAGGAAGTGGAGAAGGTGAAGAGATAAAATAGATTCATTCCTGCAGCTTGCTGTGATCCAGGACTCTGGCTTTCACACCAAACTCCCCGGCAGCCATGCTGCCCGCCGAGCAGCCAGGAAATATGTGCCAGCGCCGTGTGTCGTGGCTGAAGCCAGTGAGGAGCTGCATAGGTGAAGGTAAAATAAAAGACTTAGTGGCTGGAGACACAAGTCTCTACCTCTCCTTCCCCTTAGTTAGATGCCTGGAGAGTTCACTCTTGTCAAGGCCAGAACATAATATCTAGCATCTATTTTATGCTTTATAGTAGGATCCCATTAAGGTAGAGACTGACTGGTCCTTCCTAGTTAAATAGAAAAAGCTTTCCTTATCTCTCCAGGTGTCTCTGCAGTGCACAGGGTGAATCTTTTAAAACTTCAGCTTCTACTACTTCTGTAATATTTTTATGCCGGTTGCGTTGCTGACGTGTTTCCCTGTTCTTCTTGTGTGAAACGTCTCTGTTGGGGGGTAGTCTTTACTTTGTGGATTGCAGACTTTCTTTCCTCAAAGGTTTCAAGGTTGTTTTCATGGAAGTAATTCCAAATATTTAATTTCTCAGTTTGTGGATGGATCCATTTATTGCAACTGTTGGGATTCTCATTAGTGGAAATTAAGACAAACTGTGACATAGCTTGGCTTGACTTTTCCACCGCAGACCACAGTTACATGAGCAGAAATAACTCATTACTGAAATAATCTGTAGTTAAGAGAAGCTTTCTGTCAAGTGGATTTGCAGAGAGAGGAGCATGATTACAGCCTGGGGAGCGGTGTAACGCAGAGCAGTTACTCCACTGGAGCAGGACGTATGGTGAGCCGTTGGCTGAGCCTGCATCTCCAATTTGATGGCCGTGATTGCTTATCTCCATTGTGCGCTGTAAGATGGGGTGATGCTGCAGGCAGAAAGAGGTGATGGTGTTACCTGGAAGGGAGCTGATGTAAGAATGCATTCTTTTAATGCTGTGCATTTCTGATACGTATTCTTAGAAAATGTGTTAAAAATCTGAAAGGGTTTAAAAAAGGTACAGTATGATGTGAGGTCTACAGAGCCTGCCTTGCCTGAGCTTCTGTACTCACTGTTGGTGGCTTGTTTCCAAGACGGTTCAGAGATGATGCAATTACCACCAGCGTGCAAGTGCCTGCATGAGTGGGGAATTTCTGGTGGAGAGCTATTTAATTTAGCAGCAGAATGAATTATAAGGTCAGTTGGAGCAAAAAGAAAAATAAGTTTGGGGCCATAAATACCTTTTCCCACAGAAGGGATATTTGCAGTCAGGATGACTGAGCAAAGGTGATTGGATATAACCACTCTGTCTATGTACCGCTGAAGATGGTGGCTTGCCCCAGCTGCTGGGTTGGAGGTAGAAGTCTCATGAGGAGGATCTATGCAGAAGGGTAAAAAGGACTCCCTGGCCATAGGGAGGCAAATGTAGGTTTGCTAAACTTAGAGGAGGTTTGTCATAGCCTGTTAGTCTTGCTGCCCTTGACATGTTGGGCGGCAGTGTTGATCTGCTCGAGG